>NC_056748.1:239156738-239239238 GCF_019279795.1 Protopterus annectens | reverse complement strand
TTAAGTGGAAACATGAAAAAGGACAACCGAGGCAAAAGCAGGGAGAAAGTAAAATGTTCGGTGATTGAAGGATAGTTTAAAGGAGGAAGATAAAACATTGGTAAAATTTGATTGATACCCTGTGTCAAATGTTTTCTTAATTTATGACACATATATTTTATCCCCTACTTAAAATTTAAAGAACTTTGCAACTCTGTATTTAAGATCACTGTAAAATGTATTCCAGACATCTAAGGAAATGGAGGTGGTCACTTCAAGCAGCATTATTTGACGACTCAATGTTAACTCTTATTGTAGGCCATTGTTAATACCGCCATTATATCTTTATACCTATATGCACTGAAAGCACAGGAAGGGAGGCAACATTTTTGTTTTTGGGCGTAGTTGAATCATTCTATAAAACAAGCTTTGAGTTCATTATTGATTGTAAAATGTTGTACATTTTTCTTTTATAAAAATATCCTGAAAGTCAACATTAAAAAATTCAAAACCTTAACATATTTGTAATTTTTTGGACTGTATACACTCAGTGATAATCTTTCTGAAAGTCTTTCAGAAAGTCTCTAATCTACAAGCACTTTTACCAGATTTATCTTTAATGCCTTAGTCCCTACATATTATGACAGGATGTAAGTAGCTGTTAATGAAAACCAAATCATATATTTGTGCTTTGAAATACCTAAGATATTAATAAGATCAGCCTGCCACTTTGCACCTATATTGCTCACAACTACTTTTTTCTAAGGAAATGCTTTTTCCTAAGTTATATGTAGCATCTTATAAAGGGAACCATTTAGACAATTGATTAGAGGCAATGTTTTACTATTTCTCATAGCAGTGTCATATAACCATAGCACACTCCCTGTACTGCCCAGCATATGCAAATTCTTCAACTTGATTTAAGCAGTATACTAAAATAAAAATGTATGTCTCTCTTCAATGGTATGTTATTTTTTATCATCACCATATGGTAGGAAGCTATACTTGCTATGTTTCAGAAAAATATACATAATAAGATGCTTCCTTGGGTACATGATACTTTTCTTAAATTTTACATTAAAAAAAGACCGCCATTGTTATGATGCATTATCAGAAGATTAGCTACAAAGCCAAGTACATGCATGAAATCTGTTTCTGGTTAGTGCTTTAAACTTGAATAGCAGATATCAGCAGTATATATCAGGACTACCAATAAGTATATGTCCCATGTATACTTTGGTTTGCAACTTCAAATATTAAAAATGAAGGAACTTTTGTGGCTTCCAACACATCACTGTTTACACTTGAGATGTGCATATTTTTAATCTCACTCATTACAGTCTACATAGAATATAGCTTTTGACAATTTGGGGTATTATACAGCTTTTGGGGGATATTGTCAGTAATCCTCAGAGCTTTCATATTGCAGAAAATGTTTGCAGTTGTTTTCCCTTGTTAATTCTTTGATACTTTGCCTAAGTTGCTCATCTTAACATTTATCACAGTGTACCACAGTAGTCCTCATCAGAACTTCCCATGCCATACAAGTATGTGTAGTATGGAGTGGGGATTCCTTTCTGTACATAGCTTTTTAAAATACCGTTCAGTGTCTGCTTGCAATCTGGCACTTTGGTACACATATATATATAATCAAGCTCCTTTGAGATGCATGCAAACTGAATAAATGTCATTAAGGTGTTTAATATTTGCCTGAATTTTGTCAAAATAGGATGCAGTACACCCAAATTTCTAGGCTGTTGCTTCAAGCAGTAGTTTTTATGTCCTGCAATCCTAGTTACTCACATAGCTCTGGAAGTACTTTTCCACTGCCTTTTGTTGGGCTCATGTATACAACTGTGCCTTCTGTTGGGTCATATGTTCTTTATCCTTTCTGGTTGCACTACCCCAGACTCTGAAGATACTCTAGGGTGTGCATTAAAGCATTTTGCCAAACCATATACATCTTTTTCCTCCAATATCCTTCATTGTTATCATCTGGTGCTGTGAGATTTTTGGTTGCCAATATAACAGCCTCAAATAAAATGGTCTGTCAGTTCATCTTTTCACAATCCACTTACTTAATACTGGCAAGGAACAAGCTGTTGGCAACGAAGGTGCTGGTGTGGCAACATTTATTTCAGATATATCTTCTTATGTGAAATACTTACAGGCGCAACAAACATAAGTCAACCACTCAGACTTTATTCTGGGCTTGCTTATATAAGCTCTGGGCAGAGAAAAGAACCACCTTCTGCTAACAGTGCCACCTATCATGCAAGGTAGCGGGCATGCCACAACATTTTAGGCATCCACACACATGGTTGGTGGCTCACAAATGGCTCCTAAGCACAAACTAGAAGGTGATGCTCCATCAAAATGAGGAACAAATATGGAAGCCCACATACTGTAGCACTTTTCTATGATGTACAAAAAAGGGCAAAATGCTCTAGAAGAGATGTTGGTAAGCATAGAGAGTGGAAGAGATGACAAAGAAAATGAGAAAATTGCCATGCAAAGACTATATATACATTTTTGAAAATTGTATTTTAAAATGGTGGAAAGAGAAACTGGTGGGGTAAAACGGAAGATTATTTGGTTGTTAGGGGTTTGGAAACCTGTTTCGATCGTGAACTGTTCTTTGATCACTACATCTCTACTGTTGTAAAAAAAAAAAGTCCTTTTTAACTGCACAGCTTATATCTAAAGGTATTGTGTCCACATCCAAGAATATAGTTGTTCCAACGTGTGGATCACAAATTAGGCCATTAGGAATATAATGCCACTTTCAGCATGTATCTATCCTAATACTTCTCATGCCTGGAATAACCAAAATTCTTTTCTCACTAAAAAATTAAAGGTTTAAACCGTAAAAAAATATGCAGTCCATCTAAAAGTCTTGTCTCTCTTCCCAGTATTATACAGGCTATTGAGAGGCAACCTCTGCTCTGTGTGTACAGACCTTCAACAGACCCTATTCTGTCAGAACTATTACACATTCATAACTCCAGGGGTATCATACACACCCACTCAAGGGATCATAAATCTCTTTTTTATAAAAATAAATTGAATATTTTGGAGGGATAGGTTTGGATCATGGAGAATGCTCCTTCTACAGAACAATCTTCCATTCCACATAAACCAATACGTCTTTAACTCTATTCAAATATGTTTGGATGAATGAATGGGAAACCATAAATTTAGTCCAGTTTACCACCCTTCTTTCATGAAAAGGTGAAACCTATAAATGTCCCAAAAATCATTGTTTGGCTCATCTGAGTTATTTGTATGCAGAGTATGAGGCCTAAAAACTAACATGGGAATGTAATATTAGACTTAAGATCCTCATAGATCAGTAAACTGATAAGTAGCTATGAGCCTATTACCCCCCTATAAGAATGCCTCTTTTCAGTCAAACTGTCTTTTGTATTTAAATTAAAAAGTACCACTTTTCAGATAAATGTATTACAAGTGCTATTTTTAGTTAAGTATATCCAAAATATTATTCTTGTGTTGGTTGTCAGATACAGATTTTGTACAGCTGTCACTCTCTTGTATATTTGTTGTATCAACAAAAGTAAAATAATTGAAAAGTTCTATTCTTTAACTCTGCAAACTGTTTCATAATATAAAAATGCAAGGCACATGATATAGAGGCAACAACCATACAGTTTTAATTAAGATGTTAAACATTTATGATTAATCATTTTATTAAACTTTTCCAAACTGAATTCATTAGTGTTGCATACCAAACATCATTACTTATTTAAAATGTGAGTTTATGTAAAACAAATTGAAGTGTAATACAGCTTTCATAATTCAGAACTGTATAGATGTCTATCTAATAACAATTATTTTTTTTTCTTTCAGTGGATTTATTTCAGAAGCCTGAAGCAAAGGGTATTAAATTTCTCTTCTTGGTGGGTGGTTTTGCTGAGTCCCCTTTGCTTCAACAAGCAGTTCAGTCAGCTCTTGGTGAAAAGTGTCGGATCATCATTCCTCATGATGTGGGGCTTACAATTCTGAAGGGTGCAGTTCTCTTTGGCCTTGATCCCAGTGTCATAAAAGTGCGCCGTTCCCCTCTAACATATGGAGTTGGGGTGTTGAATCGATTTATGGAAGGAAAGCATCCTCAAGAGAAATTACTGGTCAAAGATGGCACACGCTGGTGCACTGACATCTTTGACAAGTTTATTACGGCTGACCAGTCTGTGGCTCTCGGAGAGACGGTCAAACGTAGTTACACTCCTGCAAAGCCTTCCCAAATGGTCATTGTAATCAATATCTACTGCACTGAACAAGAAGATGTCAGTTTCATTACTGATCCTGGAGTGAAGAAATGTGGTACTCTCCGTTTAGATCTGACAGGAACTGATAGCTTGTCAGCATCAGGTAGAAGGGAAATCCAGACACTAATGCTGTTTGGGGACACTGAGATTAAAGCTATGGCCATAGATGTTGCAACATCTAAATGTGTCAAAGTTGGAATTGATTTCCTAAATTAGTAGCAGTTATTTTACTATCTTCTGCTTTTATCATATTCATTGAAGCCTTGATTCAGAAATTCACTGCTCTGTTTCCCTGGAAACTGGTCACATTTCAGCAGGCAATGAGTAAATCTCTTGCTTTTACTTATTTTTCTTAAAGAGTTGTAATCTCCTCATAAGTGAAGAACATTTTAAAACGGCTGTAGTAATCAGATTTCAGATTTTACAGCCTGAATACCAACTACTGCCAATAAGATTAAAAGAGTTGTGTCAGTACACTATGAAGCCAAATTCAGCTATTTAAAGCAGGAGACCTAAGACTCTTTCTGATTTTACTTAAACTATGACTATTATTTTTCAGATGATTAGATTTGTTTGTATATTGTATGTATTTTATCATTTGTACTATACTAAGCAAATATTTACTCAAAAAATGTTTTACTACTGTATGTATTTAATTAACGCTTTCCTAGAGTATGATGAAAGATAAACTGTCAGAGAAATAATTAATTTGACAGTGAAACAGTCTGTAGAAATGCGTTCTAGTTAACAGAGTTGTCAGATGCAGGCAACAGAGGAGCAGGAGTTTCCAAGGAAAAGGCTTTGAGGCTCAGTTGAATTCTGCCCACAGACCTTGTTAAATGTTTCTGTTTCAGTAGTGGTACTAATTTTCTAATAAAAAATCACTCTAGCATTAATTGCATTGTATCCCAGACATATGTCTTCCAGTGGGATACTTTATACTTAGTCAAGTCTTTATAGGAATGCATTCAAATGCATTATTTGTACTTTCCATGCCATTATAACAGAGATGACATGCAACAACAGTTTTGCATGTTTTGCAAATAAACAACTCTTAATAATGCAGATTATATACACACACTTATATGGATCACCTTCATTTCGTCGACAGTTCATTTCACTGACACTCAACTCAGCAGGCCCAATACACTGAAACTTCATTTCACTGACACTCATTTCATCGACAATGATATATGGCCTATTCCCCACTGTAGAGCGACCCTGGAGTTAGAATATATAGTAACGGGGGTGTGGGGGGCACTATAATATTTGTTTGGGAATAGTTATTCATTGCACTTGTAAGAATGCATCTGTAAACTGTAAAACATTTATGATATGTGGAAATATGAATGAAATGCATTAGATGTATTTCTGAAAAAAATAACAGAGAAGACATGCAGACCAAGATTAGAGGAAAGGGGGGATGTTTGCAAGACAAAGAATTCCCCAAGTATGGCAAGAGTGTGTTCATCTTTTGTAATTATTCAAGACTAGAGTGATTCAGTGTACAGTAAATAATACATTTCTTCTATGTACTACTATACTGGCAGACTGTTGAGATCTATTAATAAAAATCTGCTAGAAGTGAGTATTTAAGTTCAAACATGAAAGTGAGGCCTATATAAATAGTACCAGAACATCAGTGGTCCATAGTACATCTCATATCATTATTGCAGATAAAAAAGAGCTGAGTCTATACAATGCATTGAAGCCCTGATGCGATCAAGTTATCAGATTTTGTTAAATAATGTAGTGGGTCCACTATGTGACTTTATTCATTACTAGTCTTTTAATAGATGCAGGAAGCATAGCAGCTGGAGACTATGTTTCTACAGGATTTCATCTCTTCATATTTAGGTTTACATGAGCAAATGTTAAGCAAATTATGTTTTGTAGTAATGGAAAAGTTAATAACTTTGTTAGATATTAAGACAGACGGACTGATAGACAGATGCATACATACATAAATAAAAGCCTGGGTAACAGAGGGTGGGGCAGTGATCAACAATAATTGTATAAAAACACAATTAATACTTGCACTGGTATAACTATGGAGATTTACCAAGACTTTTATTAAGTGAGACAGAATGTGTGGGTGAAAACTAAGATGCTTAATGTAAAGGAAGTCTACTAGTATGGCTAAAATAAGTTCTGAACATAATATACAATATTGACATCATTGTTAATTATTCTAACATTATTCATTTATTATTTTGATAGTTAAAATTTCAATGCCACCCAGGGAGTTGAGTATTGTCTGCAGAGGAGGTTAGATGGACATGTAGTACACCACTCATGCTTGGCCCCTCACTTTGTCAATAGTGCCTTGCACTGATATCACATTGTCTTACACTGTAACAGTTTACTTATTGCTACATGTCCGCTGGTATTTAATCTGCCATGCATCCATTTTTTTATCCGCTGTAGGAGAGTGTTTATTTATTAGCACCACCCTCTGAGTTGTGATTATGATTAAGATACATGCATACAGAATGGCCACGATTTGTTTAGCATTTAGTTTTAGCCCATTTTCAGAGCACCAGCTATTACCATGTATAAATTCATTTTGTAGCTTATGGACATCAGAAGAGGATTTAAATACAATACTCAGTTTAAGTCATCTGCAGACTTGGTTAATCAGAGTTCTTAGTTTTAGATTTGGAGATCAGAGAAGTATATGCTGAACAGCAGAGTTTCCAGCAGGGATCCCTGTGGTACCTCATTGGTTACTTTCATGATCTCTGAGGACTCGTGTGCCACCCTCACAATGTGGGTTATGTCCCTCAGCCTATTAACTATCCATCTATTTACATAGGAATCAAGTTGGAGTACATTAATTTGCTGATAATGTTGGAATGTTAATGCCTTAGTGGTCTCAAGGTATGTTATTTGGACAGCATGAGCCCTGTCCATGGATTTTGTTATCCTTATAAAAATTCACATATTCATTAGACAAGATCGGCCGTTAATAAAGCCAAAAGCCTGAAGATCACGTCTTAAAAGATTTTTTGTGCTGTACTTTATCAATTCTGTTATGACTTGTTTTATAGTCTTGTAGATGTGGCACGTCAGACTGATGGGTTTGTAATTCCTGGGGTCCTTTGTGGAAATGCACTTATGAAGGTTGGGAGGGTGGCCTAATGGTTAAGGTGTTTGCCTCACAAATACAAGGTGCAGGGTTTGAGTCTCACAAGGGATAATTGGCTAGGCTTAAAATGGCTCACAAGGGCAGTTAGCTTAGTATGAACCTATGTACCTATAAGTGACATCACAACTGCTGTCACCAAACTGTGGGACAAAGCTAGTGGATAAAAGACAGATAAATAATGGTAAGAACAGGCCCATCAGTGCACGTTTAGTTCTGTTATGCAGATTGCCTGGTATGTTATCAGGTCTCATACAGGATGCATTTTTCTGTTTGTTTTGGAATGTACTTTTAACAAGTGTCCTTTTGTGATGATAGGGGGATTGAGATACTCCAAGGTTCTCCTAGAGTGCCTGTATTGCTAATGCCATCTTTTGTCACTACCCAGGCCTCATGGTCATTGGTGAAAGTGGAGACCCCTGTATAGTCAGTACTCTACAAAAAAATCTTTGTCAGAAAAATGTAAAATCCATTTTCTGAAAATTCTATTGTATTATATTTGTAAAAATGACAGCCTTTACAACTTTGTTATTTTGTATTGCACTTGTAAAAATGACAGTCCATATCAAATGTTTGCATTTGCTATAATATCCTCTTTTGCTTTCATGTAATATGTCAGAACTTTTCTCTCTGCTGAAAAGTGGTTGTTGCCCAATCAGACTTCACTAGCAAACAAAAGTCAATAAAAAAATAAATAAAAAGATAAACAAGAAAACAAACGGTAAATAAATAAATAATAATAAATATATACATAATCCACTGCTCCAAGGGAATTCACAAAGTGTCTAGCCCCAGTGATAGCCTGTTGTAGACTGTAAAGTATTCATATTGTCAATGTTTAGATGACTTCCTTATCGTTGCAGGGTATTTTTCAGAGTTTCAGGATTTCCTCACTTGGTTAAGAGATCGCCTTCACAGACTGGGGTTCTAATGGAACATTCAATAGTCTTGTCTTGCTCTTTCTCACAGGATTGTTTTCCTTGGGGTGTCCCCTAGATATGTTAGTTCTAAGAGTTTTTTTTATTTACACTGAAAAATAGATCTACATCTAGATCACTTCCAGAGCTTTTGCATTCAATCCACAATTTCAGCAAGGGAATTTTTCATGATACTAGGATTCATGGCATGCATGATTCTCATGATTTCTTTAGCCAGATACAGTGGTTCATAAAATCGGTATGGTCTCAACACTAACGTCCCCTGGCATTCCAGAGTCAAGTTTGAAAATGTGTAAAAAAATGGAGGTTCTTTGGTGGTGCGACCACTTTTATCTAAATATAGGTCTGCCATTTTCTTTCCTTTTATAGCTCTAGCACATTCTATAACTACCAATGTCTCAGACTTTGCCTGGGCAGTGAAAGGGTAGGATCTCTGGAACAAAAATGACAGACCAAAACACAGAAACATTAAAAGAGATGTTAGTAGTCATAAGTGCACTCAACTTTCTCATTCATCCTTGATCCCTTTGGCCTTTGCAAGTGATTACAAACATCACCACAGTGATGTGGTATGTAATGAACTGGGGAATTCAGATTTTACCCTCTGTGAAAAGGAACCATGGTAGCCTTGGATATAGCAATTCATCACCATTTAACTCCATATGCATCTTACATCCCATCAGAACAAAATATTGTTGCAGACAAGCTGAGCAGAACCAGACCCCCATAAATGAAAATTGAACTGGGGGTCTTCAAGGATTTCACCCAGCTGTGGGGAATACCTCAGGTAGAACTTTTCACCTTCATTCTCAACAAACAACTGTTAAAATTCTGCTATAGGATTCTTTGCAAACAGGCACAGAAATAGATGCATTTTAATTTTCTTGGACAGGAGTGTTCCTGCATGCCTTTCCACATTTTCCACTGATGTCCAGAAGGACTGTCCAAAGATCATTGTATTGACTCTCTTCTGGCCCAGGCAGCAGTGGTTTCCCTGCTTTTGGAAATGGTCAAGGGCAATTAACACAAGCTTCTTCACCACCTGGACCTACTCACTCAAGAAATGGGTTGTTTGATACACCCCAGCTTGAAACAACTTCAGCTAACAGCCTGGATGATAGAATTTTAATACCTTTTAAGTAGCTGTTTTCTGAGAAAGTGCATCAGGTATTAATGGATGCAAACAAAGGGTCTATATCATGAAATCAAATAGGAAGAATGTCGAATGCTCTAATGAGCGAAACTCGAGGGTCCGTTATTGAGGTTTTAGTAAAGTGTAGAGTGGAATATTTGCCCTTTCCTCACTGTAGTGTGATCTTGGAGCTGGAATATATATTTAGTGGGGGATGTGGGGGGGCACCAATCCCTGGGGAATGCCACTCATTACGGGTCTACTGCTTGAGGTGGCTTCCCCTATTTTGATTAAGTGGGTTCTATCAGTGAGCCAGTTTGCTACCCATCTGGTAACATATGGATTGATGCCTTGTTGAGAGAGTTTATCTATTATGCCAAGTGGGGAGTAGTGTCGAAGGCTTTGGCCAGGTCAAGGTAGCCAGTGTGCACAGTCTTCCCCTCGTCCATGGCTTTGTTGGTGACTGTCTCAAAGAAGTCAACCAGATTTAACAGACATGACCTCCCATTGACAAAGTCAAACTATGTAGGGTCGAGTGTTTGGAGTTTGCCATTGTCCCTGTTGAGGTCCATGATAATCCATTCCATGGCCTTGCAGATCAGCCTAGTTAGGATGATGGGTCTATAATTTCCTGGATCAGTGGACACTTCACCTTTGAGTAAAGGGATGACAATGTCTGTCCTTCACTCAGCTGGGACAAAGCCGGCACTCAGGCTTTGGTTGAATAGGGTGTCTAATGGTGCTGCAAGTTCATGCCGGAGTTCATGTAGGATGCAGCCTGGGATGTTATCGGGTCCCATGGAGGCTGTATTTTTTCCCTTTGAGAGGGCAGTGATGACCTATTCCCTAGAGATAAGGGGTGGGGACCAGGTACTGGGGATGTCCTGATTTATTGATGGGGGTGACAGAGGGGAGAAATATTTGCTGAATCTGTCAGCCAGTAGATTAGCTGTATCTACAGCATTTGTGTATGCGGTGTCCTTGACTATCAGTTCTGAACAGATCTGGGTGCTTCCTTTGACATTGCGGACATATTTGAAGAAGGCCTCATAGTACATGTGGCCAATTTGGACTTGAAGTTGGCTTTAGAGGATTTCACTAGTGCTCTTATTTGCTTGTTGAGGCTAAGGAGAGATTGCTTCCAATTGGGCACCTGCTCCTTCTTGGTCCTGGGCAGTAATTTTTTCCTTTTCTTATATAGTTTATTTTTTGCAGATGTCCATCGGACAGGTTTACTCTTCCTTGTGGAGGATTATTTTGTCCCGTCAGGTATTCCTTATTCCATGCATCTTTATAAATGCTTGTATAGAACGTTGGTTTAGATTTCTAGATTGGTACCAGTTCCTACAGTGGGGGAGGTGGCTGTGAAGCTGTTTATACCATCTCTCAGGAGGTTGTAATCCGCTTTGGAGAAGTTTTTTTTTTGTTTGACTGTAGCTAGAGGGTCAGAGGAGATGGTGACTTCAAAAGTGACTACTGTATGGTCGGATCTCACCAGGGAGGATGATACTGTAGGGGTGCTACTGTGGTTGCTCATGTTGATTAATATCAAGTCCAATATATTATCACCTTTTGTGGGGGTATTGACTAATTGTTCCAAGACATTTGCATTGATTAAATCAAGGAATCTCTAGGCATTTGTGTTCTGACATTAGTAGTTTTTCCAGTCTTTGGCTGGGTAATTAAAGTCACCCAGGATCAGGGTAAAGGGTTGAATCTTTATAGATCTGAAAAGGTCCAGATAGGTGGAGTGGGCATCTTGAGCCAAATTTGAGGGCCTGTAGCTAGCTATAATTTGAATAGGGGTCTTGTCAACGGTTAACTGCACCAAAGTGTTTCATACTGTTTGACCAGCCTGGAGATGTGTGCGCCTTTAATTTATATATTGAAACTCCACCTCCTTTGGCATTGCTGCCCACAGTTTGGGGTCTGAATGTATGATAGGATGAGTTACCAGGTAAGCCTGGAGTGATCTCTTCAGCTTTAAACCAGGTTTCTGTGACTGCACAAATGTCAGCATCTTCCAGGGTTAAGAATGCTTGGAATCAGTGCAGTTTTGTGTTTAGACTCCTAGCATTTAGCAGCATGACCTGTCATTTGCATTTTGTTGAAATTTTTATGTTGGTAATATCAACCTCATTTCCTAAAAAAGACACTGTGGAGGAGGCAAAGGCCTTTGCCAGATGCCTGAAGCCCAAGCAAGACAGATGCAGGCCATCTCTAGCAAAGCATTGTGGTCTGTCGATCATATCTTCCCAGGCTGTCAGGTACTGGATCCCCCTGGAATGACACCAGAAACTAAGCCAACTGTTAAAGTAAATCATTTTCAGTTTATATTGAGGCATCATTCTGGGTGATGGTAGAATGCTGCTTAAGGCTAGGAACATACCTACCTGGGACACATATTCAGCAAGCTCAACCGTGTCTGTCTTCATCTAGTCCAAGGAGGTATATCTCAAGTCGTTGACACCAACATGGACTATGACAGAGTCATAACAGTACCTGTTGATGAGAGACTTAAGTGTGTGTGTGATATGGCAGATTCTGGCACCTGACAAACAACTAACCATGACTTTCTACTATCCAGCCTGGTGAGAGGCACATCTGTGTTTCTCACAATGGAGTGTCCTATGACTAATATGTTGGATTTATGGTTAGGCCTTAGTGGTTATCAGACACTGGTGTGTGGACTATGCATGGTATGTGGTGTGGAGTGTTGTGGTGTTTTCATGTGTTTTTGCCTCTGAGGTCTCCTTTGTTTGGTATGTGGGTGTGTGTGTTGTGGGTGATGTTTAAAATGTAGTTATTGTGTTGACAACCTTATCAGTGCCAGATATACTGGCTAGTGAGGGAGAGAGCATAGACTCTAGTTTCTTTATGTAATTACATCTCTCTCAAATTGTGTTCCTAGGTGGTGGTAGTAGATGGTTGTCCATGTACATGAGGCATTTGCTGCACTGTCTCAGGATGTCCATATCAACCAGGTTGGCAGGAGAAACCGTAGGAAATTTTCCATCTATATTTGTTAGAATCTATGGGAGAGAGGCCAGGGAGAGGTAAGGGGTAGGCCTAAAGCCCAAATGCTTAAACCAAAACTAAGAAGCTTAGAATAACACTTAAAATTTAAACAGGCTAAAAATAAGCAGTAATAAATGCAGCAGAGAAGATGCAATTGAACACTTTAAATGATTACCCCTGCCAAGCCTCAAACACAGGATGATGCCAACTTGGGCATAGTGCATTATCCCACTAGGCCACTCAGCTCTTAATGCAACTGGGTGGCCGCGGTGGTGCAGCAGTTAGTGTTGCCGCCTCACAGCAAGAGGTTCTCCGGTTCGATCCTTGGCTGGGGTGCCTTCTGTGCGGAGTCTGCATGTCCTCATGTGGTTGCATGGTTTTCCTCCGGGTGCTCCGGTTTCCTCCCACATCTGCTGTAGGTGGAATGGACACTCTAAATTGGCCCTAGGTGTGAGTGCGTGCATGTGTGTGCCTTCTGTGGAAGGTTGGGAGCCGTGCTGGCAACTCGACACTGTAAAACTCGACTGCCAATCATGAGCGGACAGGTGATCCACTGTGGCGACTCCTAACCGGGAAAAGCCGAAAGAAGAAGCTCAAATGCAACTACCTGTTGTCGTCATTACACTGGACCATCAGTGCTGATCTGCAATTGTTCTGTTTATTTGGTTATTTACATGGTAACTGATATTGTTGCAGGAGCTTACAAAACTGGCGAAAGTGCCCGATGTGTAGTTTCACCAACCACCTGTAGTATGTGATCACGTAAATGCCTGCTGCAGCTACTGTTTATTCTGTTGCAGTAACACATCACCTGGTTCCCTATCTTCACTGCCTCAGTATACTATTCAGCTACCTTTATGTGACTATCATTTTCCATGGAGACATTCCACCTTTCCGATATTTTTATTGAACTGGAAACATTTTATTAATGGTACAATAGCAGTATAAACCAAGGTTCCTTAGTCTGCTCTGCAATATGCTTGGATAAAGTATGGGAAAGTTAGTTAAAAATATAGCTAAGGGAGCAGATCCCTTTGTAAAATATAATACTGATATTCATAGAAAAAGAAAGAAAAGGAGAGTGGCGTTCTAATATTTAAAATAAAAACCTTAACGGTATTACTTCCCTGGAGATAAAATTGTATGTATTCAGTTTTGTGCCTCACCTTTTCATGTTAGTAATCTTGCACACAGGAAAACAATGAATTTGAATGCTGTTCAGAAAAATTCATCAGGCAAAAATGATTCAAATCCATTTTCTGAAAATTATAAAGTTAAAGATATTGCATTTCAATCGTTATTTTAATGTATGCAATTAAATGGAATTTAGTAATGATATTCATAGCTATTCCCATTTTGAGGCTTGTAAAATATTTCAGATTTACAACTCTTGCTTTGTTGTTTGCATTTTAACAATATGATTTATAACTATGTTTACTGATAGTGTGTCATATTTACTCTTTTATTCTGCAGTTGTATGTAAGCATTTCTGGGTAGTTTACTGGAATCATATCTATAAATGTGCCAGCTAATTTAGTTATAATTTTATGAAACAGTATGTTAACATTTTACTTGGAGTTAAAGTAATGTAGAAATAGTTTTACAGGTTGTCAACAACTGGTTGGCAGTGGAGAAATAGACTGCAATGTATGTTGGAGACGGCAAAAACCAGCAAAGTCAACCAGGAAGGGCAATACTACAAGATTCCTTTATAACGAAAAGAAAAAAAGGGGATCCTAATGAAATGGATTGTTTTTGTATCAATCCTCCTGCCAAACAATGAACAACTGAGTTCTGTCTTCATCTTCACAGGAACAATCGCATTGCTTTCATAATCCTGTTCTTTCTTTTATAGCTTTGATTGATACTGTTTGAGAGATTGTGTTTGGACAAGCCTATTCAGACCTTGGAGCTTGAAAAATGTAAACCTTAGAATTAGAAGTTGTATTCGTTATATTCTTAAGTTACATTAAGTTACTTTACTGCTGATTTTTGGTTTTCTTAATCTTGTAATATCTATCATTTGGGTATTTTTATGGTTGAGCAACATACATTATTCAAACTGACAGTACACATAAATGAGTTTGATAGAGGTAAAACATCTCCAGTAGTAACTGCATGAGCATTTTATTGCACAGAAATTCCATATTGGAGTCCTGCTCGTCATAGAAAAATGAATATGCTTTGTGCTGAATATAGTTTTTCTTTTTTTACCAGCCTGCTAGGTAACTGGAATTAAACATTATTCCCCACAGGCTGAATTCTTTGAATTTACTATTAATTTTAAATCTTCTGGTTTAATTGTACAACAAAAATGTGATTACAAATATTGTGGTGTCTAACACATATATAATACTACTTCTCAATCTGCAGCAACCAGCTGGAATAATACAGATCACTATTTAATTATCCTACACAGACTGTAAAAAAAGCTTTAACTGCATATTTAAAAAAATGGAATTTATCTAAAGAATATTGCCTGCTAACTTTGATTAAATAATTCATATCTGTCTGCTTCAGCTTCTGTTCTGGCATCATAGCTGTTGGTGCCCAAAATGCAAAAAGCCATAGCTGTTAGAAAACTTTTTTCTTACACTGCCTTTCAGAGTCCATAAGCAACGCTTGTGAAGTATAACTCTACACAATGTATGGTATACTTCTTCTCAGTTTTGTACATATATATTTAAAGCATTGTACAAAGTTTTTTTTTTCTTTTTTTTAATGGAAAACATTTATTTTGTAAAATAATGCTTGATTCTGTTGAACTGTTCTAATTATTTCCAGCTCATTAATCCTAATATTTATCTCCTGCAATGAGCAACAATGGCCTGATTATTTTAAATAAACATCTGCTTTTATATTTTAAAAGCAACAATAAAACATATGCTTGGTGTTCTAGCTTACTGTTTTACCAGGAATATTAATTTAGTTTCAGGTATTGTTTATCAAAATGACTTTAAATATCTTTCAAACAAACCTATCTTCATTGGTTTATTACTGTCTAAATGCATTCTAGGAATGTTTACATAATACACCTAAAGTATTTTCTAATACAGTTATATATGCATTTCATCACATAAAGAAGACTACTGTATTATATCTTCATTTCTCTCCAAGACTAGTAAGGGAAGTACAATTTGTAGTTTAAAATATCAGGGGATTGAAATAGAAGTAACTTTATTTCTGACTTGGTCATCAAAGTTTTTTTTTGTTCTGTTGTTTAAAGTAGTTGCTCTACTTTTAATGCCCTGCCCCACTAGTTAGGTAGCTTATTCTTGGGCTTACAGTACCCACTCTTACTACAACACCCTTTTATCATCAGCAGCTACTGTTCCATCAGCATTGCCTCCGCCCCCTCAAGTAACTGAACATATCTCTTTTATATAAGGGTCTCCTGATTTAAAAGTTCAACAGACTTTAGTATATACACTGGGTTCCTCTGATGAGAGGGGGGAATGTAGCCAGTGTCAGAATATGGTAGATTTTTGTAAAAAACATTAATATGTTGAACAGTATTGTAGGTTGGCAACAGATTTTTATGTAGTTCTCATGTAGATATGTAAGAAAAGCAAGGCATCTCCAATGAAGCTGCTTTGCATGATAGGAGTATCAAATATTAAAGGGAAAATACTGAAAGTCATTATTTACCTGAATGGAAGAAATAAATACAGCTTCCTGAAATGCCAGCATTGGAAATACCAGCATTTAATCTAGGTTGAAACTCAGAATAAGCTGTAAAGTCCAGTCAACATTGTTATTACTTCAGAATGCATTTATTTTTTCACTTCTGGTTCTGGTGCACCCTTACCATCTCTCCCAGTACTGCCATCAGCAGTCTACGATGTCTTGCTTCCATTATGCAAACTGCACATCAAGTCAGAAAGGAGATGGGGAATTACAGTACAGCACCACATTAATAGTTGGAAGGCTCTTCACTTTTACACTGTCTTTAAAATGCACCCCCCGAATGAAATGTGTAGGTCATGTGTAAATATTTCCATGTGCAAACACCCTGTACTAGACAATCAGCCTGCAATTTCTTCATAAATTTTGTCTGCCTGAGCTAGAACCCATAGCATGTACTAGAGGTCACACCAAGCAGGAAACCTACCATTTCTCCAGGATGGGACTCCCTGGCTAGAGACTCCAATGTCCATAACTGGTCAAGACATGTTGTCTTGGAGTGGCAGCAGCTGAGTTATAATTTTGCTACACAAATACACACACACACACACACACACACACACACACACACACACCTTCACAAGTGAGAGAGTATACACTGACAGCAAGTTGACAGTAGGCATGAAACTTTGCAGTTTTGTTACAGCTGTGATTCTGATTGCAATGTTTTCATTTTTGTCTCACAGGTAAAATCTTTGTTATCATACAGATATCTGGTCAATTTGGTCCTTTGTTATGGGTTTCCTACACTTAGATCTTACAAAAACTTCATTACCTTCCATTTTCCTTGTATATGCTTTTCAAGTGATTTGGCACATAATGTCAGTTGGAGAATTTCATTGGTAGACTTAATAGTCTCGTCATCCCCACCTCCTTTTCAGTAGACAGATGTATCTTTCAAATGTTTATTTCTCACCTGTGTTCTCTAGCTTGCTCTTGAAATGTCCCAGCTCGGTAAATGCATCTAAATCTCATTTTTGGGAATCTAACATAGAAATGTCGCAGAATTATAGCTTAATCTGTAACTGTTCAACCTACTGTTCTTATACTCTAGAATCCCTCACTATGGAACAGAGAAAAAGTGGTTCTTGCTGAAAACCCTATTCCCAAAATGCAGTCGCTTCAAAGAGTGAAATGTGATTTCCAACTGTTCTCTGACAAAGCCCAATATTTGTTTTTCATCTCAAAGTTATGTGTTAAAATTTTGTATTATCAGGACGTCAATGGTTAATTTTTAAATTATACTCAAATGTTAGTCAAATTTCTTATTTTATTTATGTTTATACTTTCTCTGTTTTTTTTTTTTAGATTAAGGCAAGTAATTTTTAATTTGCAGTATTTAGGAGACTGGGTACACTGTCAAAACATGGAGTATAATATCTGTGTGTGTTTGTATAATATTCCATTTTAACCTGTGCGATGCCTACAATCACACAGTGTCTAAATAAGTATTTTTGAGTGCTGTAACTTTGCTAAAGAAACTAATAAATTATTATTAACACCTGTAACCTTTAATATAACATGTCTTCAAGAGATACATAATGATTTTTATGTTATACCTTAAAGTTTATATAATCTGGTTGTTGCAAATAACACCAAACATAATGACTGCCTAATAGAATAAGCATACATAAACTGCAACAAAAATAATCAACTGTCTTAAAACTGTAAAAAAAAAAAGTTTAGTAAGTTGCTTGATGGAGATCTTTATAAGCCTTAGCAGTCAGTCTCCATTGTATAACTAACTTAGTCTTCTCAAAATACATTTATGCCACTGAATATTTCATTGTCAAGTATAATAATTTAGTTGGATCTAGAATGATGTAGAGGGTAATGAAATGTGTGGTTTTTCATTGTGTGAAAAAACCATCTGAATGTATTAAGAGTTCTAAGTATGCATGGTCTTTCACCCTTTTAATTTCCTTTGTGAGATGTAATGTTTTCACAAGGAGCGTCTCTTCTGTCTTAATGTTGAAGAGCATTTTTCCTTTCAGCCCAGGTTCTTACAGTACCAATGTGGTATGTCATCGGGAGTAGGACAGAAACTATTTTATAATCTTTTGGTTTCTCTACCTATATACCTGCTATAACTTAAATATCTTTTTTACAATTGTGTAACTAATTTTAAAGAAAAATAAAATATGCTGCATTATACTATATTGTTGCAAAGATGACTATAGTTAATGTAGTTTAATGTCTATCTTGTTGGTTTAAATATTTTATGATTTTTGTCAACAAATTTAATTTGGATTAAAAAAAAACAATTATTTTTCTTCTGTTGTTCTCAGATTATTATGCTGGGAATGTAAATAACATCGCCCTGCTCAAAAAATTCATAAAACACCACAAAATGGTTTAAAGGAGTTACTTTTTTAGGGACTTATGAATACTACTTTGACTATGGTAAAGGGGATGATTTGTTGGAAATCTGTATAGTTATTTAGCTGTAATTAAAAAGGAGCAGTTGCTCAAAACGGTTCAATTTTAACATTTCTTAACAGCATTAACACAGTTCACTTAAATATAGTGCTTATTAAATATTGAAAAATAGATATTTGTGGCCTTCACTTGCTTACACTGTCGACCATTCATTAATTACACCTACTTCTGCAATGTTAAATCCTGGAATAAATATGCAGTTGTAATTTCAGCTGTAATTTCACCAAAAAATGATGTATATTCAGAAATGTTTTTAGTACAGAGTACCTCAGGACCCATTAAATCCAGTAGCTTCAACATGAACAATTTACATGGTAAACTAGTTTCTTATAATAATGTTCTTCCTTTGTTTATAAACTAAGAAGGAACATTAGTTTACAACAACACTTTACTTATTATACTCTAATGTGGTGAATTTCTTTGCAGCGGACTGAATTTAAAATATAAGAATCGTTAATGATTGACTGTTGAGAATTTCTCTGCATAAGATTACACAGCAAAGTGAAAAATAATAACTGAAAGATAAGCCTAACTCATTTACTGCAACAGCAAAACTGGCCATAACATTTTACTTTTCATTTCCTTAGTCAATCCTCATTCAAACTGTTTCATTTTTTAGTGTTTTTGATACAGGAAAATTCACAAAAAAAATCACTTTTTATTCAGATATGTTCTCTTTTCTCACCATCTTACTATTACTGTACCACAGTCAGAATGAGTTTTACATCTCTGGACTCTTATTTTAAAATGCACTACTTTATATAGTAATCCTTATTCAAACTACAATATAGTTTCATTCTAAATACTTTGTTTGAGTCAGCATTAGCAGTTGCTCTTCATTGTAATACATTTATTCCAGGACACTTTAAAAGTTTGAGCTGAACTTTATAGAATAGTGTGTGTTGTACCTTTAAGAAGCATTTCCAAGGACAGCATGGGCATATAGATAGCAAGCACGTGCTAGCTTCAGTGCAGTCAGAGTGTGAGCATGTATGAGTGTGATAGCTAGCTTGTTTACAAGTTTATCTAAGTTAAAGTTATGCCTCAATTCTGATGTGTTTGTACATAATAAAACTGATTGAACAGAACCCACAGATGTTCATCTGTTTTATCCTGACCAGACAAGTGACATGGTGTTAGAACTGGCATTCCAGAGACTGCTTTTTAGAGCTATGAGGTACAGAGTTAACAGTGAAGGTAAACTAAGTGGACTAAGTACAAAAAAAGGGCCAGAAATGAACTTAAAGTAATAAAAACCTGCATGAATGATTTATTTTATTAAAAAGATAAAAGGAACATTACAAGGGCACAGAACACATTATTAAGCAAACGAGAGGCACAAAAAGTTTATTAATTAAACTAAATGTTTGAAATTAAGATATTTGCTAAAACGATTATCAGAAAAGCTTATAACAGGTTTGGAATTACCTCAGAATTACAAAATGAGCATGTTTAGAGTAAAGCAAGCACAAGAAAAGTATATTGGACATAAAAAAAGATTAAACAAGCAAAACAAATATAATAAAGGGCAAAAGGGGCACATTAAGCATAAATAAAGCAAAGGGACAGAATTTATTTTGGCAAGTTACTGTGTTATGGCATAAACTACTGTTTTGCATTGATTGAAGCTATTCAGGGCATAACTAGAGTTATTCGAAGTATCTCAAAGTGTGTAAAAGTTCTTACAGTGTAGGTTTATTACTGTGCATTTATCCTGAAGAGTTTATTGTGTGCAAAGTGCAACTATTTCATAAAGTGCAGTCAAAATACAGCCATTTCGAAAAGTTTCTTGTGCTGGGTATGTATATTCACAGAGTGCCTCCATTACAGAGTGTTTCTTGCACTGTACAGAGTTATTTAGCAAAGTACAGCCATTTTGGGAAAGTTTCAGTGTGCTGTAAACTGTTTACTTGCAAAGTGCAGTTACTTCAAAATGTTTTTACTCTGAGCTTCTTCTGCCCAGTTTATTTGCTCAGTGCAATTATTTTGACATTTTTTACACTAATAAGAGGTGATTTCTTGCAGTACAGTGATTCAAGATTATTCTTGTGCCCAGGATACTTATTTCGCAAAGTTCAGTTGTTCAGAGGCTTGTTGTGCTATTGGGCATAGTGACAAATACTGGCATAAATTTGTGTGTGTGTTTATGCATATTTGCAAAAGCCTTCACTGGTATGTGTTAATATGGCAGAGGCATTTTGCAGACCACTTGTATTTGATTAGAATGTTGCAGAGAATTGGAGAATATTTGAGCAAGAGTATGATATTTTTATACAAACAGCTTATTTTGACAAAGATGGATGCACCAGGGCATTAATTTTGTTAAATTTAGCTGGGTCAGAGGTCATTGAAAGAGAGCATTCATTTGGTTATGATTCAGCAGTATATGAAAGAAAAGGTGAAAACTGTCATATTGTTGTATAAGCTGAATTAAGGGAAGACCCTGAGTGTTTGATGTGCAAACTCAGGGAAATGTGTAACCCTAGGACAAATATTACATTAGAGAGGCATTTGTTTTACACAAGAGATCGAAAACCTGGGGAAACTTTTTGCAGCTTATATAACTGACCTGAGGAAAAAAGCTAAAATGTGTTGGTTTGGTGACTTAAAAGATGAGTTGATAAAGGACAGGCTTGTGTGTGGCATTAATAGAGCTGCAGTGAGAATGATTTTGCTTCATGACAGTGACTTAACGCTAATCAATGCTATTGAGATTTGTCAATTCCATGAAGTTACAGAAAGACACAAGTATGCTTGCAAGTGATAAGAGCATGGTTTCAGTGTGTTCCAGAGCAAATATAGACAGCGTGCAACACATGGCAAGCAGAAGCAGGCCTAAGTACATGGCAGCTGTAAACCCTGTGAGTGTGGCATGTAAAATCCATAGTTTTCCAGCAAGTTTCAAGATTATTTCAGTGAGAAGGACATGCTCAGTGCAGTGCAAGGGGAGTCAGCAAAACCCAAATCAAGCTTTATTGTTAACTGTTGCAGTTGTGGTGCCAGTCATGAGTCTAAAAGAGAAAGATGCTTAGCATTTGGTCAGCAATGCTACAAGCGTAAAAAATGGAACCATTTTCAGAAGTTTTGCAAATCAAGTAAACCTCACAAAGTTATAAAGAAGGGTCACTTAAAAAAGCAAGTTGATCATATAGAGAGCTGCAACCCTACTTTCTCCATAGATGGTGTATCAGTAATTGGTGAAAAGGTGAATGCAGTAAAATTGTTGGCAATGAATGAAGTGTTTTGTACTGTCCACATCAATCGTAAATCCACCAAGTTCAAAGTAGACACTGGTTTAAAGTGTAATGTTATGTCAGCAGACACATTTGCTAAGGTAAGAGCTGGTGAGCAACTTAATATGGCCAGTTGTACGAAACTTATTGCTATGTACATGAAGAAATTCAAACCTAAGTAGTGCTTTCATGTTATTTGGCTAGAAAGTGCTGCAGCTTGCTATTCTATGTAGTCTGAAGACCTGTGCAGTCATTACTGAGTCTCGGAGACAGTTTGAGAATGAATCTGATTTCCTTTACCAAAGAAGTTCATCATATAAGCACGTCTCAGTTCCAATTTCACTGATGTTATTTTCTGAATATGCTGATGTTTTCAAAGACAAGTTAATCAAACTTCTAGTTGTGTATTCTATGAAGTTAGACCCAGAGGTCAGTCCAGTGGTCAGACCAACAAGAAAAGTTCCAATAGCTATGCAGAATAAAGTCAAAGCTCAGTTGGATAAAATGGTGCAGCAAGGTGTAATTTGTCCAGTTACAGAATCAACTGAATGGGTGTCATCCATGGTAGCAGCCGACAAAAAAGGCTCAAATGAAATCAGAATCTGCATTGACCCAAGAGATTTAAGCAAAGCATTAAAGAGACTATATCAACCTATGCATACAGTCAAGGACGTCACAGGCCTTATACCAAATGCCACTGTTTTTCTGTCTTGGATGTAAAACATACCCCATTTGGAATATATAGATTCCTCAGGATACCATTTAGAATAAATGCTGCAAGTGAAGTCTTTCAGCGTGCAATGGAGCAAATTTTTTCAGGTTATCCTTGTGCCATAATAATAGATGATTTATTGGTTGGAGGCAGTGGTGAAGCTGAGCATGACAGATACCTTAGGAAAGCTCTAGACAGAGCATGTGAAGTGAACTTGAAACTTAATCCTCTGAAGTGCAAATTCAGACTACTAGAAGTTACATATGTAGGACATTTATTTACTAGCACTGGCTTGTGACCAGACCCACCCAAGCAAGTAGACATTCTAGAGATGCCAGCACTGGATAATTTTCATGCTCTACAATGTTTTCTTGGTATGGTTAACTATTTAGGCAAGTTTATACCCGACTTTAGTGAGTTGACAGCACCTTTGAGAAAACTGATGTGCAAATATGTTGCATGGTCTTGGTTGGAACAGCACCAGAGAACATTTGAAGACCTTAAGCAAAACATTGCCACCTCACCTACATTAAAATACTATGATGTCAGTAAACCAGTAACTCTTTCCTGTGATGCTTCAAATTTTGGTCTTGGTGCAGTTATTCTTCAAGATGGCAGACCAGTAGCCTATACATCTATAACTCTTATCCAAACTGAAATGCAATATGCTCAAATTGAGAAATAACTTTTGGGAATAACATTTGTATGTTAAAAGTTTCATGATTATATTTATGGCTGAGCTATTCATATTGAAACTGATCACCAACCTCTAGTCACTATTTTAAAGAAGTCTATTCATTCAGGTCCAGCGAAATTACAAAGAATGATGCTCAGATTGCAAAAGTACAATTTCAAAATTGCCTATACAAAACTTCATCTGGCTGATACCTTATCTAGATCACCCAGAAATACAATGGAACTTAATGCCGAGAATTTTGACTTTGATGTCATGGAAGTGCATAATTTATCAAGATACTTGATGAGCTGAGAAATCATACATAGACTGATCCAGTTTTGCAAAAGCTCAACAATTTCATTAATATTGAATGGCCGTCAAAGAAATCTAGTGTACTGCCTGAAGTACAAACTTATTTTCCTTACAGAGATGAGTTGCTGATAGAAGATGGCATTATTTTCAAAGGTCCTAAAATTATTGTTCCTGCTTCCTTACAACGTGAATGCATCCAGATTTTGCATTGTGGTCACACAGGTTCCAAATTTACCAAAAGAAGGGTGAGAGGACTTGTATTTTGGCCTTCTCTAGCAAAAGATATCGATAAAGTATTTTCTTCTTGTTGAGTATGCAATAGTACTAAACCACATTTGCAAAAAGAACCACGTCAGCTAAGTCATGTTCCTGAACTACCTTGGTCAACAGTAGCAACTAATATAGTCAAGTGAAACAATCAGCATTACTTAGTGTTTGTAAACTCTTATTCAAACTGGTTTAAAATTGATTTAGTACCTAACCTAATGTCCACTGCTGTTATCACCAAGTTGAAATGTCATTTCTCAGTCCATGGGAGTCCACAGAAGGTTATCTCTGACAATGGTACCCAATTTACCCATCATTATTTTAGAAATTTGCAAAAGAATGATACTTTATACATGTTACCTAGTAGTATACCCACAGTCAAATGGACTAGCTGAATGTGCAGTACAGAGTGCAAAGCCATTAATAGGGAAGTCAAAGCATGATAATACCAATGTCTTTTTGAGTTTACTAAATCTCAGAAATACACTCTGTAACAATATACCTGGCTCAGAGACTTCTATCTGGGCAAAGCAGAACTACCTTGCCTATCAGTTCCAGTTTGAGACCTAAAGCAAAGGACAACAGAACAATCATAGCCCAACTATTCAGAAAAAGTTATTTCTAGAAATCCAGCTATGATAAATCGAGAAGATTTCTTCATTCATTGAAAGAAGGAGAGACAATGAGTATACCAACAGTGAAAGGTTTCAACCGGATTGGTAAAGTAACAGGTATATATGCTGAGCCGAGACCCTACTTCATGGAATCTGAGGGTGTGGAGTACAGAAGAAATTGCAAACATCTTCTTCCTGTATCAGAATTGATATTGCAGCATTGTTCCTGTAATACTCTAAATCGCTGATTAATCTAATGTTCCTGTTGCAGAACTTGTCTGAACTTCTACTTTCATTCCTGTTGATGTTTCTGATGTCCCCAAAGTTGAACATTCAGCAGAGACTGTCCCAGTTGCTAGACCTAGTTCTACTTTCTCTGTCACATGATTTGGTCGAATTTCCAGACCTAGTGTGAAATACATACCAACCTGGGCATAATTGTCAGTATGTATTTTGTTCTGTATAATTGCATGTCAAAGAATTGTTTTGTATCAATTGCATATCAATTAATGTCAATAATGCATGACTCATTTTTCAGAAAGGGAGGATGTAGAATAGTGTGTTGTGCCTTTAAGAAGTGTTTCCAAGGACAGCACGTGCATATAAATAGCAAGCACGTGCTAGCTTCAGTGCCATTTTGAGAGTACAGCCAGAGTGTGAGCATGTATGAGTGTGATAGCTAGTTTGTTTACAGGTTTATCTAAGTTTAAGTTATTAAGCCTTGATCCTGATGTGTTTGTACATAATAAAGCTGCTTGAACAGAAGCCACAGATGTTTGTCTCTTTTATCCTGGCCAGACGAGTGACCAACTTTATTGCAGTTTTTAATATATAATCTATAATACATTCTCAGAAAATGATAATGATGCCTCATGCTATATCCAACCATCCAACTTTGACTGTACTCCAAGGTTCTCCTAGAGCGCCTGTATTGCTAATGCCATCTTTTGTCACTACCCAGGCCTCATGGTCATTGGTGAAAGTGGAGACCCCCAATATAGTCAGTACTCTACAAAAAAATCTTTGTCAGAAAAATGTAAAATTACTGCAAAAAGGACGATAAGTTAAAAAATATTAACAACTGGCAACATTGTATGTTGCTGTCAGTATATTTATTCTGATGATTGTTTCAAATAAAGTAAGTGAACTGGAAAATACATTTGACCAGTTTTCTTTCTGTTTCTTATCATTTATACATATATAGCCACACCTTTATTCTTACCTGTTCATATTCTTCACACTGATTATCACCTCTGTCGTTTAGGATCTATATGTTTCTTAGTCACATCCTTAAAATAATACAGAACTCCATAAAAGATCATGAGACTTGTGAGTTATATAAATGTGGTATTTGGAGATGTTAGCTAGTTAATTTTGTTGTTTTCTCTTGAAGTTTAACTAATGCTAATTAAGGAGCTTGAAGACAAGTATATTCAAGGACTATCTGAACTAAAGCCTATTATTGGTATCAGTGTCATTTTATATTCTGAAGGTTTAATAGTTATACATTTCAAATATAACTTTTTTTTTCTTAATTAGAAATGTTTCAGTCTTTTGCTGGTTTGTGCACAGCTAAGGGGAAGATGTTATATGAATTTCTCAAAGTGGAACATAAAAATCAGTGATAAATATATCACTACAGCAGGCACTGAGTTAGTAAAGATGTTCCTGACTCAGACTCCCTGCCATGATCACTAATATCAAGGACTCAAATTTACCCAATTTATTATCCAAAATGTGTTTGCTGCAGAAATGTGTTTATGCAGGGCTGGGGGTGGGTTGGGATGGGCTTATCCCCTACATTTAATTATTTAATATACTCACCTCTTACCAGTACCAGATTTTCCTAGAAAAAGGTAAATTTTACACTCAGTGTTGATCACAAAAGGATCAGTTGTATTCAGAGGACATTTTACATAAAAAGTACATGCAGGTTTTAATGCATACCAAAAATCTGCATTACCTTTAAATGTGTACCTATTTCAAATAAATCATTTTAGAACTATTATTATGTTGTCATCTTTTTTGTTAGCCAGCTGTAAAAATTTGGTAGTGACATATGACCCAACATTTATGTGCTAATTAGGAAAAAGATTTTAATACTGATGCCATTGTTTATCTATCTTTAATACATCTAGAAACATCAGGAGTTATACAAAGAAAATATTATGTATCTTCTTTGCAAAGAAAATATTATGCATCTTCCCTGGAAATAAATTATTTTAATAAAACGAGAAACTGGACTGTTTTCTTCATATGCTTGACATGGAGTAAAAGGACCATTCTGTGTCATTTCACTAACCCAAAAATGTGCTTGAATTTTGCACATTCTCATAGCTTTAGGGGCTAAGAATCTGGTTATACTGTAAATAAAAAGCCATCTAATTTTACCTGCTCATATAAGACTAATAGTTTTAGGAAGCATCTTTGGCTTTGAAATCTACACATTTGTCACCTTGAGAAATACCGCCATAATGTTTTTTTAGATATAGACATGTGGCAACTTTGTAAAACATCAGGAGCAACATTGAATCTTAATTGTTTAGCATGTTAAACTATTATCTTTTACAGAATATACACTTTGGCTGTCAATAGTTCCTAGATGGTATTACTCTATCCCCAATGCAATAAACCAGAAATTAAGTAAATAAACAAGAGTACAAAATAACAATGTCTCTTAATACCAAAATGGCATAATGTTATTAAGAGAATAAGTGTTTGTATTATCACAATTTATAAATACTTCAATAAACTCTAAAAATAAATATGCTATCTGTATTATTTCTTCAAAACAATTATCAATTCAACATCTAATAAAACATCTTGATAACCAATTGTATGCCTGCTAGCATGGAAAAATTAACCATACAGAATATTGTCTTTGTTCTTCAAGCCACTGTACAAAAACTAATATCATCTTTAAATGAGCATAAAATAATACATTTTAAACTGAGTGTTATAATCAAAATTCTCCTCCTAGTAAAAAAAAAAAAAAAAAAAAACTGGATCCACTGCTGCCCCATTGCCCCCAACTGCCTACATATAATTATTAAAAAGCAAAAATATATATTTGTGAAAAACATTTCTTTCAAAGCTATTAATAATTTTAGTTTTGATAATGAAACTGAAATCAAACCATTTTATTCTTACCTGATGAAGAATAGCTGAGTACAGTGACTTAACATCCAGTCACTAAGTTGTTTAAATAAATAGCACCACCATTCAATTTCTATATCAAATTTAAGGTTCTGTCCTTGCTCTTGAAGAGGAAATAATGGGTCTTATAGGTATTTTTTTTTCAGTTCATTAAGTACTTTGCACAAACCAAAAATATATCCAAATCTGGGGTTAGATACAAAAATACTCTAAAATTTGTTTAGAAAGTAAATGTTAGTGAAATTAACATATAAAATATTTTTAATTGTGTATGAATGCTGTATTGTCTGATTTGTGGAAAGTTCATAAGCAGATGCATCGTGAAATATAGCTTCCACAGGTTTGTTGTAATCTCCATTATATATTAGAACAGCGGCTGCATCCATATCTGACATCATTATTCGCAGATTTTTATCTGACTGTAAATAGCCACATCATAATATTTCTTTCTAATAGGTTCTTCAATTAATTCCTTTATATGCTATCCACGTGATAAACAGATGGATAATAAACAGGAATGAATTAACTTGTTTTTATGTACAGTTAAAGATATAAATATTACAGATTCCCATTAGATTTTTTACAGAAATAGCCAGGAAGTGAAATATATGTCTTTTACTTTTTGTATTATTTGCCATCAATATAGTATTTTCTATGTTCGTTAAATTGTAGAAATGTCTGTAATTGTTACTCTATGAATGCTAGTTGTTGTTGTTGTGTCTTTCAGCTTTTCCCGATAAGGGGTCGCCACAGTGGAACTCCGGTCCACTAATGATTGGCAGTAGATTTTTATGTGCTGGCTTGCCGGGACTAACGCACAACCTTCAACGAAGGAACGCCCATTCACACATGTCGCCACACAGAAGGCGCTCTGAGAATCGAACGGGCAACATCTAACTGTGAGGCAACAACGCTACCGCAGCAGCACCACCTCAGTCACACTCTATGAATGCTAGTATACATTAATATTATATTTATAACTGGAGCTTTTCTCCCCAGGCCTCCACTGAAAAAGGACCTGTGTCCAGTTGGACTTTTACAGTAAACCAATGTAAAATAAATAAAATAAATAATAACAGAAATATTCAATTTTCTAGTATAATCTTTGATAATATATTGATTCAGTTAAACTCAATCTTTCTGTAGAAACAAAAGTCAAACCTTTTGTAAAACAGATATTTCTACCTCTGACAAAATTCTGCTAGACAAATTAAATCTGTAAACATTAACAATAGTGTTCAAAATGTGTTGTTGACATTCCTGCTATTCTTATTTCAACTCCTGCATCACCTTGGATATCCCTTGTGTCTTACCACATGGATCTCAAATGCTATTTGATACCAAACCTTCATTTGGTTCATTATTGTTGCTGGTTTGTCTGATTGATGCAGTTTGCTGTTCTGATGGTATCTCTAAAAAAACATATCATTATTCATTGGTTCATTCCCCTCCCCATGTATGGAAAATCACTGGTTGATTTTATTGGCTGGGATTTACTATCTAAGCCCACAGTATATGTTTAATGCACATGCTCTATTGATAAAAATGCAGTCCTATTCTAACCGATTAAGTTCAGTTCTTTGATACATTTAAATGTTCATCTTTATAATTCATAACAAAAACAAGCTTAGTGGTTCTAAGGCCACACAGTATATGCTTAATGAACATAGTCTATTAATAAAAAATGCAATCCCACTGAAATTTCTTAAATTTAATGTATTTGCTGATTCATTGACTGAAGCATCTTAATCAATGAAATCACCATTATTTGTTTCAGTTGGAGCATTTAGTACCAAAAATTGATTGGGTGGTGACTGATGTATTGCTGGCAGACTGATAGTAGAGTCTTTGTTATTGCCGTTAACAACTGTAATACCAGAAAACAATTCCTGAGATGATATTTCTACAAGTTCTGTTGCATCACTGTTCTAGTTAGCCCAGAGTAACATAACTGAAGTACTAAAAAAAAAATGGTACTATCATTATTAAGAAGATAAGTCCTTTTGTCTTATTAAAATTTAAAACATCATAATATTCTAAAAAAATAATACCAATACACACATTTATTTTAAATAAACATAACCACATGGCCACAATAACACAAATAAAATCAATACTTGGGTGCTCTCAATATAAGTAAATAAGGATAACAAACTGTGCTAAAGTAGAGTCACAAGTAAATCAAAGGCTTTAGGCTTGCTGCTTAAGAACACTACCTGGGTTTCATGATTTTGGGAAATTGTGAAGGTTTAAGACCACTAGTTTCTCTGTTTTTTCCATCTGGAATATACCTACAATAATTGAAATCTAAGCATTGTATATACCTTTCTTATTATATGTTTCTTTTTTTCTTCTTTACTGACAAAGGGAAACATATATGTAAACTTTTCTTATTGACAAATAATGGCTTATTTCCCAATATATAAGTTTTATGTTCATTTCATCACCTGTTGGCAACTTAGAACATTACATTTTTTTCATTCATAAGTGGGGAATGTTCTGTATTATTCTGTCAGGATAATTTCTCACTTTGAAACTTTTCTTTATTAATTCAGCTTCTAATAAAAAATCTTGATACCTAACCACATGCCTGAAATGACTGACTATACATAATATTCTCTTTTAAATATTTGGAATGCATGCTGCTGTAATTTAATTATGTCTTACTACTGTTTTTTTTTTTTCTGAATCTTAGTAGCGACATTCCTTATTATATATATTAACTAAATATTTTATAGAGTATTCAAACAGAATGATTAAAAATCAGTATCGCTTTCCCACTTATTTATTTAAATAAAAGTGCAATTATTTGACCTCTTCATTCCTAGAAAAAAATGTAATTTATGAAATGAGTACAGAAGGACACATTCTTAAGTGACTAAAAAAAATCTTCTCCCAGCAGATCAAAAATAAGTTACCAGCATTAGGGACCATTTTCCCATGACTATTCCAAGTTTCCAAATTCTGAATCATGGAATTATGAAACCAAAAGACTGAAAGTAGAACAGGTGTATTCTTACTTAAGCCATGGTAACATACAAGTGAAAGTAATAATTAGGTGACTGCAGGAAGTTACCTCCCAACTTACGGTGGGATATACAATACCACCTGCAGAAATCAAGTAGCACAAAATCACTTTTAGTGTCATTGATTACATTTGGTCTTGTTCCATAATTTGCAATCCAAGATTGAGTCCTATATTACAAATAAGTACTGATTTTTGTAATTCAAATCCCAGGTTAATGTGTTCATTTCCTCCACAGTGGGCAATGTGTTTCTGTATGTTTATAACATACTTAATCTTTCCTAATTATTTTCTCTTCCACCATGACCAAGGAGCCCCCATTCTGATTGGCTTGGGATTTGTTCCTCTTCCTGTCTGGTACCTATGGACATTTGGAAAGGAAGATAAGAGCTGTGGATCATGGCTACCATCCCCCAGGGATCAGAAGATGTTCTGATTGGTCTCTTATGCCCCACATAGGCTGATGTTTGTTACCTTATGTTACCAAAGCAGTATATGCCCAGTGAGATGTGCATGGCCATAATCTCAATACAGCATTATACTGTCCATGGCATGACAAAGTACATGTCCCTGCCCATGCAATGTCCAGCTTTCACCAATTGCAAGTAATGCAGTGGGTCAGACTACTTCTTTCCCTTCAAGATGGACAAGATAACATTGACCATTCACTCCCATTCCTTTTGGTTAGCTCCTGCAGTATCCAGTTTGTTACTCAGCTTAAGGTAATCTGAGATGTAGTCAAAACTGTTTACCTCTATCCCATGAAACGGGCAGCTATTACTGTAGCATACTGTTTAAGACAGGTATAGACTGTTACCCATATTGTTTACTGAAAATGTGCTCCTCTAATTAGATCTGAAGCCAGGTGGCCCTGTCAGATGAGCCTGAAAGGTTATTAGTTAATGTACATGTGTAGAAATAAAAGTTGAGTGCAATCATTGAATGTTTGCATTATTGTTAATGCTGATTTCCATTATCAAAATAGCTGCCAAATGTAATTAATTCAAAAATATACTAGACCCATGTAAAAAAGAACCCCACTAGTGTTTCATTTTATTGGTCTTAATGTATCCATAAAGACTTAAAAAGTAAAAAGTCACAGACATTTATAAGCCTTGTAGCTGAAAAACTAGTACATACTTAAGGCATATTTGCATATATCCCATGAGCCTCCACTGCAGGAGATTTAAGGTATTACAAAGTAAAGACTGGCTTGGTTAGGTCTTTGTTGCAGTTTTTACTTTATCAAAGTTAGGGGACATGCTGACCACCAAAACCCTCTGGTCCTTATCACTCCTTGCAATGTTTTTTAAACACCTTTATTAAATTATCCCTTAAGACCTAGGCACAGATACATTAAAGGAAGAGAAAAAACATGCTAACATTTTTTTCTGTTTACATACATTAAACATCACATATTGTTTCTTTCCTTGTAAATAACACCAGTCCAACATTACATAAATTCTTTCCTTCCATTAAACGTCACTCCTCCTCCTGAATATTATTTTGCGTGGATTGTTTTCACAATTTCCATGTGTTTGTATGCAATTTGCTCCTTCTCTTTTCTAAAGATCTATCTTCTACTTCATTTATCTCTTTTGTAACATTAAATACTTCAAATAAAGTTGGGTTGGACTTTGATTTCCATTTTCTAGTAATTGCTTTTTTTGCAGCCAACAGAGTTAAACTTAATAAGGCCTTACTATGTCTAGACAATTCAGCTCCCATTCCCCAGCTCATAAGAATCATTTCATTAGTTACACACATTTGCTCACCCAATATTTCTGACACAGTACTGTGTAGGAAATGTTTTAAAATCTGCCAACTCATTATACTCCCAAAATATATGCTCCCAGATCTCTTTCTTCCCTATCACACCTCCAACATTTGCTATCTACCTGAGGAAAAAATCGTTGTAGTCTGCTTGAGGATTAAAACACTTATGCCATTATGTACTTGCAAAGATCCTAAACCTTCTGGAATTTGTTGCATACTTAGGAGCCATGCATATGTCCTCTCAGTGTTACCTTATGAATTACTTTTCACCCTCTCTTCCCAATCTTTTCTGTCCTTCTCTGATTGATTCTTATAGTTATCATGCAATATTTCATATGTCCTATTAATTATCCCTTTTTTAGCAGATTCAATAAAAATGTTGCCAGTTCAGGTCTTTCATTTATGATTCTCCAACCCTTTCTCTTTGCCTCTACTCTAATAGCAGTCCTTAATAGGGAAGACAGTTCCCTCTGTAGTTATTTGCTGCCAGTGCCTTAGTTCCTTTGCAAGTTTTTTCCAGTAAATTATTTTTTTTTCTGTACCCCTACTTACTGTTGGGAAAATCTCCTTACCTTATTATTTTGTTGGCTGAGGCCTTAGAATGCGTTCTGAAACTTTATGAATAAAATATTCTGCATGGCTGTTATCATTAAGGATCTGCATCCAAAATCACAGTCTCTCTTCATTTCTTGACCTCCCCCCCACTTCATCATCATCCATTTCCATTTTGAATTGTAACCTTCTGCTTGTGTTATGTACATGAATCTTAATTATGTAGCTCTAAAATATCTCTCCAAATAAGGTAATCCTAATCTTCCTTGCTCTATTGGAAATATTTCCTTATTTGACTTACCTCCTGGCCTCTTCCCCTCCCAGAGTAGTTCTTTCAATTCTTTATTAATTATTGTCCCCAACTTGTCCTCTGATTGATAAAATATGCCCAGTCTGTATATAAAATTAAAGGGACTGAAGCATTTTTACTGCTTATATCTTGCTGTCTGTGTCCATAAACAAGCGATTCCAGTTTCTCAGTTTTTGTATTATCTTTTGTTTAATCTCTTCTCACATATTCTTAGCTGCCATAACAGAAGCCTTTCTAAAAAAAATCCCTAAATACTTCATCTAATCACATCCGCATAAATATGGATATGTATGGCTATAGTCTTTGTTGTATCTTCATTAATGTATATCCAAAAAGTCTTGAAACTGTCTGAAAATGTTCCACAACTATGATATGTTCTTTTCTGAATTTATCACATAAAAACTAATGTCATCTGCAAATCAAGCCAACTTTTTTTGATGATCATATCATTTAGATCCTTGCATTTCTAAGTCCCTTATTTTCTTTGCCAATAGCTCTAGGTATAAAGCAAATAACAAAGGAGAAAGAGTATAAACCTGCCTGATTCCTCTGATCAAACACAATTTAGAGTGGAAACCTCTCACTTTATTTTTTGCTTCTGGTCTTTCCTATATCCTCCTAATTAACCTTATAATTATATCAGGGAATGTAAATGTTTCCTTTGTCCTACTCATAAAATCCTGGCATACTCTATTGAATGTTTTTTCTGCATCAAGACCCATTAACAACAGCAGTATTTTCCTACATTTTTCTTCCCTCTGGATTATCATTGTTGTATTAATATTGTCAAATGTTTGCTTCCACAAAACCACACATCCATATCTGACAATTTTGGAAATATTGCCATTCTTTTAGCTAGTATAGACATAAACCATTTATAATCATGGCTTAAATTAATTTGATCTGTATGGTGCTGGGTCTGATGGGTCTTTATCATCTTTAGGCAAACCTGCCACCACAGCTTTCTTCCAAGATAACAGTGCTTTTTCTCCTTTTAAAATACTGTTAAACAAAATTTTCCAGATCACTATCACTTTCTTGCCTCCTAATTTCCACACTTCTAAACAAAATTTTCCAGATCACTATCACTTTCCTGCCTCCTAATTTCCACACTTCCACAGGAGTACCATCTCTTCTTGGAGACCTTCCTGAAGATCGATTATATAGCTCTATTATTATATCATCTCCTCCGATCTTAGCTGTTAGTTGTTCAGCTTCATCTACTGCTAATTTGGCATAATTAAAACTTCCATAAATATTTCCATTCTGTGCCCTTTTTTATTTCCACATTTCTCTGCTTTATACAAATTTTCAAAAAAAATCCAAAATATCTCTAATATCTCTGCAGGATCTCTGGTCATTTTTCTTGTTAAAGGCTCCTAAGTTTGGCAACAACACATTCTACATTCTGCTGCCTAAGTCACTTTTGTGCTCTAGATCTTTTTCAAAAAATAGTTACTTAACTGCAATCTTTCTAAACTCATGCATATTATCCAGATATACTCCCTTATTTTCTCTTTTCCCTTCTAAGTCACACTGACACATCCTCACTATTGCAAATCAAATTCCAGTCCCCTCCTAGAAGTAATATTCACTGCTGAAAGCTGTTTATTTCTCCCCAAAATGCCTTAACCTCCATAATAGCAGTTTTTGCTGGAATATAGAAACATGTCAGTATAATCCTCCTCCCTTGCTATTGGCCCCTTACTACTACAAATCTATCATTATTGCCTTTTTTCCTCTTCTTTCACTATTGAACCTCCTGTAGCAGTTAGCATAATTAGTCACCTTTTTCCTAGTTCCAGACATTCTGCTGAATATCCATCCTGAAATCTTTTGTTTGCCAAATTCATGGACTCATTTCTTTCCAAATGTGTCTCCTGCAGCACTATTATTTACACTCTGCATTTCTTAATATAATCCAATGCTCTTCTCTTGTTTTTGTACCTGTAGGGCCATTTATGTTCCAAGATGATATGAATAGCCTAGCCTTTATAATAAAAAGCTGTTGTTCCCACCTATTATACGTGTCAGTTTTTGAATGTGTATTTCCAGCTTTCATGTTATGTGCACACACTATTGTTTGGCAAACTGATCTTGTATACAGTTGCTTGTTCTCACCTCCATTTTAATCTGTCATATTTCAAGAATGTTTGTTTTAATGAAAAGCATCATACAAAAACCTAAATACATTTTCACAATATACACATCCTCTATTAACTTAGAAGAAAGGCACAAAACTATGTAAATCTTCGAAAACTGAAATTTAATTCTTCAGACAGTAAGAACTGCCCCTAATCAACAGCTGCATCCACAGGCATTACCTAACCTAAAATTAAGGTTGCCGATGCTAAAGCAGATTACAATCCTCTGTTCCCACTGATCACTGTTTGTTCTTATCTTAACTCTCTTCTTCTCTAAAAAGTGAAAAACAGCTTGTATGCATTTCAGACATTATTAACTTTTGGCCCTAAGAAAACGTGCACTGGCCATCTTTAAATATAACTAATTTGTACACCATGCTATTAAATACATTAAAGAATTAAGGCTGCTAGGCAGGCCGCTATCTCTTATTCTCTTCTCATAATTTCAGACTTTATTTTTCACTGAATTGCTTGTCTTTGTACGTTTAAATTTTGCATTCAGCAAAGAATTCTCATAACTCACAAAATTGTTTGCATCTGCAGAGAGCTTGTCTCCCTATAAAAGTCAGCAATTAATCTTTGGAAATTTCCCTCAGAATAGAATGTGCAGCTACCTTAGCAGCAAACTTCTTGACTCCCATTTATCATTTGTTAATAGGGAAAAAAACAAGTGAATATCTTTGCAGATATAAGAAGCTTGACATTTTTCATGGCTTTTTTCATTTTGTCTTATTTTTCAAGCCTCCAAAAAACACTTGTTTATATTTAAGCCAATGGCATTAATCTAAATATTCATCCTTCTAAAAATAATAGAAAATATCTTAATTCAACATAATACTTCAGAGTTCTGAAGAAATTCCTTACATTATGGAATAAAAGTGCTTAACTTGTTGATTAAACTCTGTGATACTAGCCTGGAGCAGCATTCTTTTTCCTTTGGATTTTTTGGTATGTTGGTTTTTGTATTTGTTTATTCATCTGGGCATGTCATCACAAGATATTTGTGAATGAAGTGAGTCTGCACAATTGAGGAAAGTGTCAATTGACACAGTTATGGGTGATTTAACATTACTGGTGCAACTATTTTCACAGTTAACACAGAAGATGGATGTGGTAATAGACAAAATTTCACTTTTCCATGATAAGGCAGTGACAGATGGCATGGTAACATTGGAATTAAATGGTCATTAACCAAAGACGTAGTACAGTTAAGCAACCTAACCCCGAGGAGAATGCTACCCATTTTTCAATACCTGTCATTACAGGGAAGTTGCAGGGTTGAGCTCAAATCATAGCAACAATGAAAAAGGATATGAAGTGTGCACTGGGATACACATAAATTCTAAGTCAAGCACCCTACATCTGTAGTTACAGTAGCGCTGTTAAAACTTGCACTATTATGACATGAGTCCATGTTTCTGACAATTGTAGGGTCAGATGTAAAGGCCATACTACAGTAACTGGTGATTTAAATGCTTGGGTTAACAAACAATTGACACTGGAACAGTATACATTTAAACACAGGGACAAACTTAAAACGTTAACAATGAAAATTAACTGCTAACAGAAAATGTTAAAAAAATTGCAGTCTACAATTGAATAATGAGTTTTTTCCAGACATTATTTATTGGGGTACATAGACTCCTGAAGGGTATCAGACTCTGAAATTACCTGAATAGATTACAAAACAGTTTACTACTCCACTGAGACCTTTTGGAACTTTTTCACAAGATGGGAGTCAAGTATATGATGATTCTCATAAGGCACAATGCTTGGAAATTGGCTAAGCTACAGAGGATATGGCATTTTTATATGATGGCATTGTCTCTGACTTACTGTTTCCCACCTATGAAGCTGAATTTCAGTAAGTATACCATTGTGCTGACAAACATAAATTGTACTGAAGAAACTTTTAAGAGATGAAAATGATTATAACAACAAAAGGCTTACCTTATTACTGCAAAAAAGGCTACATTCTCAAATTGTAATACTTTCTTGTCTTGAACAAATAATGAAAAAGCCATTAAGCAGAGGTATGATTATATTCAAGAGGATGATCTTTTATACCATACCAACAGCCCCCAATGGAGATCTCCAAGAATAGCACAGAGGAATCAAATGAACAACATTGTAATAAAGGAAACCCTGGTGCAGTCTCACAGGCAGAACATTGAGTACAGCAGCAGAAGAAGACAATGAGAAAGAGGGAGCGGTCATTCTTGATGAGCCCATTATCAAACATAGGTACTGTAACACACTTTAATGGTTGTAATGATTTCATCTGTAGTCACCTTGAGATAACAGAGCTTTACGGTGACTTGTTTTTGAAATGGTTCGCCTTTGTCTCTGCTGCCAACATGAATTTGGTAGATTCACTCATTAAGTTAAAATTATATTCTAGAAAACTTAATTTCACTCTGTTATCCAATGATTCCAGCAGAGGGACTGATCAGATGAGACAAAAAAGCGTCTTCAGTCCCCCTTTAGTCCTTCTAGTAGCTTTGTTTGACAGGCTATGTGAGAATGATATTAGATCAGCTGCTGTTCAAAACATAAGACATAAATAGTACTACCTAAGCAAAGAGGAGAAGTTGTTAAATGACTTACAACATGGCAACTGTATCAGGTTAATGTAATCTGATAAAGGTGGGTCTGTGGGGGCAGGGGTTGTGCTGATGGATTATTTTAACTACTCAAGCAAAATACTGGAATATTTGAATGAAAGCAGTATTTTTATATCCTGACATCTAAAAATGAAATCAATATAGCTTATTTAAGGATTGATAATTGGTTGGAAGACTTATGTTTGACTAGCATGTGAATACTTAAAAGTGAAACAACCAATTATTCCTTCTGCATTTGATATCCATAAAATTCACAGAAGTGCCTTGGCCTTGGACCCTCCACTGCATCTGACAGTCCTGTGAGCTCAAACACTCAACCTCTCAAGCAATTGGTAGACAGATACTTAAAAAAACTTTTTCTGCAACACACTCCGTGTGTTAAAGGACTCTTGGCACTTTTTAAAGGTGATGGCTGGCTGGGAATTTTTAGTAGACTCATTTTTTATGACCATTGATGTGGCAGATTTGTATTTAGTGATTCCAGTGATCTAGAACATTAATGGTTCCAAGAATCATGTTACCTTAACTCCAACCTAACTCAAAAAGACATTAATATTATTGCTGGGTGTATTGAGATGGTAATGAAGAAAACTTTTGTGCATTTTGATGGTGAATATTTTCAGCAAATCAAAGGTGTTGCAATGGGGCCAGCCTCGGCTCCAGTTTTTGCAAATATAATCATGGTACTAGGAGACTAAATATAGTTTGCATAATATTTATAAACTGGATATTAAGATCTATCTACATTTTTAGATGGCATTTTTATGATTTGGATGTGCAAACAAATGGTTGAATGTTTAAGTATATTTACAATACTGAACAATTTGCATAATTTGCCAGTAAAGTGGATGTAGATTCTATAGACTACTTGGCTGTTACCCTGGTTAAGAATCATGGCTATCAGAAGTATGAATCAAATATATATAGAAAACCCAACTTCTCAAACAATTACTTTCACTTCACCATTAATCACCCATTTTGACAAAAGCAAAACTTGATCAAAGGGCAGATGGTGAGGTTGCCTAGACTGGCCTCTAATGATGTAAGATATCAAAAATAGTTAATTAAACTGATAAATATGCTTTTGGTCAAAAGTAGGATGGCAACATTTCAGCCCATTCTTTAAGACTCTGTCACAGTTGACACAAACCATAAAGTAGATTCAAAAGACTACTCCAAAGCTATGGTTTTTCCGTACAACAAAGGGAACAATGATATAAAGAAAAGTATGAACCAAAATTGGAAGGCAGTTTTTGGACCCCAATGCGTACTTCAAAAGTTAGGCAAGAGCCAAAGATGGCTAAAAACTAAAAATCATACTTTGAAAAAGAAAATAATTATAATTACCACCAGGATGAAAGTGATTGGGATGAAAAAATGTAATATGTGTTGACAATGTAGATGTGTTTTGGATTCAGTGGACATTATATATATATATATGTGTGTGTGTGTTTATCATTTATATTTATGTTTATTGAAGCAAGTATTTTAATACATGGGTATAAAATTGTTTTTTGAGTTTAAGGGTACTGTTTAAATGGCTGATGTTATTGTTATGTAACAAGAAATGTTTTAAATCACAAGAATATGATGGAACTTTTAGTTCTGAAGAAGTTGCTTACATTATGGAAAGAAAACACTAAAATTGCTTATTAAACTCTGTGGTAGTAGCCTGGGCCAGTATTCTTTTGGATTTTCAGAACAGAATTCACACTTGAAACAATTGATCAACTTTATACTGCTACATTAAGTAGTTAGTAGCATGGTGCACAGATCATAACCATACCTCTCAACTGTCCAGATTTTTGCAGAATAACTAGATTTTTGCCTCATATTCCAAGTGCACCTTTACATCCCACTGATACCTCTCAAACTCTTAGCACAAGAAATCTGGACAAAGCCTAAAATAATGGGGGACGGCAGCCCAAAAATGGGGACACATTTTAAATCTTGTTCTTATAAACTTAGAAAGTTGCTCAAATAGCAGAATTTGTGTTAGCATGCATTTTCAGAAGTATATTGAGTCTAAAAAAACAACTGTATGTCATTATTTAGTGAAATCAACTGTAAGTGATTTTCCAGAAAAACACAAATTTTATGAGGAAGAGATTAAAAAAATATATGAGGCAAACATCTGGACATTCTACAAATATTTGGATAGTTCAGAGGTATGACCACACTTCACCTCACCCCAGCAGCCCAAGATCACAGCATATAAACATTAAAGGCCAACAATGGGATTTGATTATTAAATGCTTAACTTCTCTATTCTTTTTCTCCCTATTTACTGTTCCTGCTATGAATAAACAACAGTACAGTATTTAAAATATTGTAAATTGACTGTTTCTTTCCACTAGAACAGTACCTTACTGTACTGTGATAGTTTCACTTTCAAAAAAACTTTTATCCCACCATGGAAAAATTTGCTGCAGCCTCCAATTCACTGATGTCATCAAGACTAATGAATACAAGGTTTAGAGTATACACTTGATGTGTCCTTTTAATTAACAAATCCTGCTGAGGAAAACTAGTCCAGTTTATCTGTGATTTCATAATATTAATGCAGTCTGTTCCTTCCAGTTACAGCTACAGCAGAAAAGCAAAGGTTTTCTTTGTCCACTCTGACTTCGAACTCTATTTTTTGAAACTGCTCTACATGAGAAGTCTTATACTCAGCCAGTCTTTTTTTCATTTAAGCTTCTGATTTTTGCAGTTTTATCAGTTCATCTGAATAGCTAGTTAGCACTTCTATGTTTCCAACCTTTTGTTATTTGAGATGATAAACTCCATCAATGCTTCATTTATTTTAATCACATCTGAATACATTTGATTTATTTTTTCCTCTAAACTACTTTAAGCCTTTTCTTGTACCAAAACTGAAGCTTGAACTGCTTTTTGCTGAACAGCTGAAGGATTCTTCCCAGACAGTTTCCTTTTCACCTTTCTGATTGATTTTCTTTCAGGTTCTCCAAATTTCTTCGCAGAATGTCCAGATTTTTGCCTCGTATTTTTGGTCTGTTTTTCATATAATTGTAGTTTTCTGGCAAATTACTGGCAAATCATTAAAGATTTAAGTTAGAAAATAATGACAGACATTTAAGTATTTTGTATTCTTGAAAAAGTTCCATCTTTAGGATGAGGGTGTCATAGAAATCTAGGTTTCTTCTTCTTTCAGCTGTACCCATTAGGGGTCACCACAGCGGATCATCTGTTTCCATTTCTTTCTCACTGCATCTTCCCTGTCACTCAACCACTTCATGTCCTCCTGCCTTACATCCTAGAGGCATATCTTGACCTTCCTCTTTTCATCTTACCTGGCAGCTCCATCCTTAGCATCCTTTGCCCAAAATACCCAGCATCCCTCCTCAGCACATGTCCAAACCAATGCAATCTCACCTCTCTGGTTTTGTCTCCAAACTATCTAACCTGAGCTGACCCTCTAATATACTGATTCCTAATCCTGTCCATCCTTGTCACCCCCAATGCATATCTTAACATCTTTAACTCTGCCACCTCCAGCTCTAACTCCTGCCTTTTTTGTCAATGCCACCCATCTCCAACCCATATAACATAGCTGGTCTGACCACCCTCTTGTAAACCTTCCCTTTCACTCTTACTGGTACGTTTGTCTGGAAATGTACGGTGCTCCTTTGCCACCATTCTCCACCTACTGTACTCTCATCTTCACCTCTCATCCACACTCGCCATTATTACAGCAAACTGTTGAGTCCCAAGTATTTAAACTCAATACTACACCAACTCTGCTCCACTGCATCATACCATTCCTCCTTTCCTCTAATTTCACACACATATATTCTCTCTTAGTCCTGCTGACCTTCATTTCTCTCCTCTCTAGAACATATCTCCACCTCTCCAGGGTCTCCTCCACTTTATCCCTACTCTCACTATAGATCACAATGTCATCCTCAAACATCATTGTCCATGGGGATTCCTGTCTGATTTCTTCTGTCAACTGGTCCATCATCATTGCAAATAAGAAAGGGTTTAGAGCTGATCCTTGATGTAATCCCACCTCCGCTGTCACACTACTCTCGTACATATCCTGTACCACTCTTATATTTTCTCTGCCTCCTGACTTCCCTCTATTACGTACCACAAATCTTCTCCAGGCACCCTGTCATATGCTTTCTCTAAGTCCATAAAGACACAATGTAACTCCTTCTGCCATTCTCTATACTTCTCCATTAACACTTTCAGAACAAACATCACATCTGTAGTGCTCTTTCCCAGCATGAAACCATACTGCTGCTCACTAATGATCACCTCCCTTCTTCATCTAGCTTCCACTACTCTTTCACATAACCTCATCCTGTGACTGATCAGTTTTATCCATCTGTAGTTACTACAGCTCTGCACATCACCCTTATTCTAAAAAAATTGGTACCACCACACCTTTTCTCCACTCCTTGGGCATCCTCTCACTTTCCAAGATTTTCTTAAACGATATCTGATTAGCTCCCTACTTATCTCCTAAACCTCCTTCAGACTGTCACTGGAGCCAACAACCTTTCCATTCTTCATCGTCTTCATAGCTGTCTTCCTTCCTCCTTCCTAATCCATTGCCTTTACAGTTCACTATCCCCACATCATCCAACCTTCTCTCTCTCATTCTCTTCATTCATCAAGCCCCTTAAAGTACTCCATCTTTTCAACACCCTCTCCTCACTTTTAAGTACATTTTCCACATTATCCTTTTTCACCTTTACCTGCAACTCTTTCCCACTCCACCCGTTCCTCTGTCTAGCCAATCAGTACAGGTCCTTCTCTCCTTCCATAGTGTCCAGCCTTTCGCCACAACTCTCCATATGCCTTATCCTTAGCCTTCACACACCTCTCTGCCACATCACGTCTCATCTCCTTATACTCATGTCTACTTTCTTCAGCTCTGGCAATCCTCCTTCTTCTTCACCAACCTCTTCCTCTGTATACTCTCCTACTCTTGTTCCCACCAGGAATCTCCTTGTCCTCCCTTCCTTTGTCAGATGTCACCAAACACCTTTCTAGCCATCTCCTTACCAGTTCTTGGTGCCCAAATATATTCAATAACTCTTCACTGCCACCAATTTTGTCTTAACTCTTCCTGAACTCCCTCCACAATCACCCTATTTCAACTTCCACCATTTGATCCGTGGCACTGCCCTCACCATTCTCCTCATCTTGATCACCAAAGTCATTCTACAGACCACCATCCTATGCTGCCTAACTACACTTTACCCTGCCACCACTTTACAGTCTCCAATCTCCTTCAGACTGGCCTTCCTACATAGGATATAATCCACCTGTGTGCATCTTCCTCCTCTGTAAATGCCTCCTCCTCTTAAAATACGCATTCACCACAGCCATGTCCATCCTTTTTGCAAAATCTACTACCATCTGACCTTCAGCATTCCTCTCCTTAACACCATACCTACCCATCACTTCTTTGCCCTTCTGTTCCCTTCATCAGCATGCCCATTGAAAGCCACTCCAGTCACCACTCTCTCACCCCTTGGTCACTCCCACCACCCTTCATCCACTCCACTCGAAATATTTCTTCTCATCATTTAACTTGCGAACATATTATTTCTAACAATAACATTCATCATCACACCATCAATTTCCAGCTTCATAAACATCATAGGAATCTAGGCTTAAGTATCAGTAATTATATTGGCAATTATTGCTTGATGCTTCCCAGCCCAGAGTGTCAAATGACAAAATTAGCATTAGTGGTACTTTAGCCCTTAGAGCAGTTAAACTGTAACAACTAGCATAAACCATTTCCTTTTTAAAGATTATTGCTTGTTATTTTAACAAATTTTAAATATATTGAAGAAAAACAATTTTAAGTAATTTCATATATATTTAATATACTTTATTATTATTAAGACTTTCCCTCAGAATAGAATGTGCAGCTACCTTAGCAGCAAACTTCTTGACTCCCATTTATCATTTGTTAATAGGGAAAAAAACAAGTGAATATCTTTGCAGATATAAGAAGCTTGACATTTTTCATGGCTTTTTTCATTTTGTCTTATTTTTCAAGCCTCCAAAAAACACTTGTTTATATTTAAGCCAATGGCATTAATCTAAATATTCATCCTTCTAAAAATAATAGAAAATATCTTAATTCAACATAATACTTCAGAGTTCTGAAGAAATTCCTTACATTATGAAATAAAAGTGCTTAACTTGTTGATTAAACTCTGATACTAGCCTGGACCAGCATTCTTTTGTTCTTTTGGATTTTTTGATGTGTTGGTTTTTGGATTTGTTTATTCATCTGGGCATGTCATCACAAGATATTTGTGAATGAAGTGAGTCTGCACAATTGAGGAAAGTGTCAATTGACACAGTTATGGATGATTTAACATTACTGGTGCAACTATTTTCACAGTTAACACAGAAGATGGATGTGGTAATAGACAAAATTTCACTTTTCCATGATAAGGCAGTGACAGATGGCATGGTAACATTGGAATTAAATGGTCATTAACCAAAGACGTAGTACAGTTAAGCAACCTAACCCCGAGGAGAATGCTACCCATTTTTCAATACCTGTCATTACAGGGAAGTTGCAGGGATGAGCTCAAATCATAGCAACAATGAAAAAGGATATGAAGTGTGCACTGGGATACACATAAATTCTAAGTCAAGCACCCTACATTTGTAGTTACAGTAGCGCAGTTAAAACTTGCACTATTATGACATGAGTCCATGTTTCTGACAATTGTAGGGTCAGATGTAAAGGCCATACAACAGTAACTGGTGATTTAAATGCTTGGGTTAACAAACAATTGACACTGGAACAGTATACATTTAAACACAGGGACAAACTTAAAACGTTAACAATGAAAATTAACTGCTAACAGAAAATGTTAAAAAAATTGCAGTCTACAATTGAATAATGAGTTTTTTCCAGACATTATTTATTGGGGTACATAGACTCCTGAAGGGTATCAGACTCTGAAATTACCTGAATAGATTACAAAACAGTTTACTACTCCACTGAGACCTTTTGGAACTTTTTCAATAAGATGTCAAGCATATGATGATTCTCATAAGGCACAATGTTTCTTGGAAATCAATCAAGCCACAGAGGATATGGCATTTTTATATGATGGCATTGGTCCTGAATTCTACTGTTTCCCACCTATGAGCTGAATTTTAAGTATACCATTGTGCTGACAAAACATAAATTGTACTGAAGAAACTTTAAGAGATGAAAATGATTATAACAACAAAAGGCTTACCTTATTACGCTACATTCTCAAATTGTAATACTTTCTTGGTTCTAGAAATCACAAACAAAAAGCATTAAGCAGAGGTAATGATTATATTCAAGAGGATGACTTTTTATACCATACCTCAACAGAGCCCCCAAATGGAGATCTCCAAGAATAGCACAGAGGAACTCAAAATGAACAACATTGTAATAAGGAGGACCCTGGCAGTCTCTCACAGGCAGAACACTGAGTACAGCAGCAGAAGAAGACAATGAGAAAGAGGAGCTGGCCATTCTTGATGAGCCTAATATCAAACATAGGTACTGTAACACACCCTTTAATGGTTGTAATGATTTTCATCTAGAAGTCACCTTTGAGATAACAGAGCCATGTACCTGAGCCTTGAAATGGTTCGCCTTTGTCTCTGCTGCCAACATGAATTTGGTAGATTCACTCATTAAGTTAAAATTATATCTTAGAAAACTTAATTTCACTCTCTGTATCCAATGATTCCAAGTGAGGGACTGACTGATGAGACAAAAAGGCTCTTCAGTCCCCCTTTAGTCCTTTCTCTATAGCTTTGTTGACAGGCTATGTGAGAAATGATATTAGATCAGCTGCTGTTCAAAACATAAGACATAGCTGTACTACCTAAGCAAAGAGGAGAAGTTGTTAAATGATCTCTACAACATGGCAACTGTACTGTGTTAATGTAATCTGATAAAGATGGGTCTGTGGGGGCAGGGGGTTGTGCTGATGGGATTATTTTAACTACTCGCTAAAATATCAAATACTAATGAAAGCAGTATTTTATATCCTGACATCTAAAATAGAAATCAATATAGCTTTATTTAAGGATTGGATAATTGCCGAATGCACTTATGTTTGACTAGCATGTGAATACTTAAAAGTGAAACAACCAATTATTCCTTCTGCATTTGATATCCATAAAATCTTGCTACAGAAGTGCTCTCTGGGCCTTGGACCCTCCACTGCATCTGACAGTCCTGTGAGCTCAAACACTCAACCTTCCTCACAAGCAGCCTGTAGACAGATACTTAAAAAACTTTTTCTGCAACACACCTGTGTTAAAGGACTCTTGCACTCTTTTAAAGGTGATGGCTGGCTGGGAATTTTTAGTAGACCTTATGACTCATTATTGATGTGTATGGGATTTGTATTTATGATTCCAGTGATCTAGAACATTAATGGTTCCAAGAATCATGTTACCTTAACTCCAAACCTAACCCAAAAAGACATTAATATTATTGCTGGGTGTATTGAGATGGTAATGAAGAAAAACTTGTGCATTTTGATGGTGAATATTTTCAGCAAATCAAAGGTGTTGCAATGGGGGCCAGCCTCGCTCCAGCTTTTAGTAAAATATAATCATCATGGTACTAGGAGATCATTAAATATAGCTCTGTATAATATTTATAAACTGGATATTAAGATCTATCTACATTTTTAGATGGCATTTCTTATGATTTTGATGTGCAAACAAATGGTTGAATGTTTACATATTTTACAATACTGAACAATTTGCATAATTTGCCAGTAAAGTGGATGTAGATTCATATCCATTGGCTGTTACCCTGGTTAAGAATCATGGCTACTGAAGTGAATCAAATATATATAGGTCCCAACTTCAAATTAATTACTTAATTTCACCATTAATCACCCATTTTGACAAAAGCAAAACTTGATCAAAGGGCAGATGGTGGAGGTTGCTCTAGACTGGCCTCTAATGATGTAAGATATCAAAAATAGTTAATTAAACTGATAAATATGCTTTTGGTCAAAAGTAGGATGGCAACATTTCAGCCCATTCTTTAAGACTCTGTCATGCTGACATAAACCATAAAGTAGATCTAAAAGACTACCTGTGCCATGGTTTTTCCCACAGCATAAACAAAGGAACAAATGATAAAAGAAAAGTGAAGGAACCAAAACAAGGTAGTTTTGGACCCCACCACTTCAAAAGTTAGGCATATTTCAAAGATGAAAACTAAAATCATTCTTGAAAAAAAGAAAATAATTATAATTACCACCAGGATGAAAGTGATTGGGATGAAAAATGTACATGTGTTGACAATGAGATGTGTTTTGGATTCAGTGGACATTATATATATATATGTGTGTGTGTGCTTTATCATTTCATTTATGTATTTATTGAAGCAAGCATTTTAATACATGGTATAAAATTGTTTTTTGAGTTTAAGGGCATTGTTTGAAATGTATTGATGTTATTGTTATGTAACAAGAAATGCTTTAAATCACAAGAATATGATGGAACTTTAGTCTGAAGAAGTTGCTTACTAGGAAAGAGCACCAAAATTGCTTATTAAACTCTGTAGGTAGTAGCCTGGCCAGTATTCTTTTGGATATTCAGAACAGAATTCACACTTGAAACAACATCAACTACACTGCTACATTAAGTAATTAGTAGCATGTAAACAGACTATAACCATACCCTCCTTTAACCGTCCAGATTTTGCAGAATAACTAGATTTTTGCCTCATATTCCAAGTGCACCTTACATCCCACTGATACCTCAAACTCTTAGCACAAGAAATCTGGACAAAGCCTAAATAAATGTGACAAATAGCCCAAAAATGGGGACACATTTTAAATCTTGGTTCTTATAAACTTAGAAAGTTGCCTAAATAGCAGAATTTGTGTTAGCATGCATTTTCGTGAAGTACATTGAGCTCCTAAAACAACTACTATTTAGTAAATCAACTGTAAGCATTTTCCAGAAAACACAAATTCTTTTATAGGAGGAAGAGATTAAAAAATATATGAGGCAAACATCTGGACATTCTACAAATATTTGATAGTTCAGAGGTATGACCACACTTCACCCTCACCCAGCTTCAAGATCGCTGCATATAAACATTAAAGGCCAACAATGGGATTTGATTATTTAAATGCTTAACTTCTATTCTTTTTCTCCCTATTTACTGTTCCTGCTATGAATAAAACAACAGTACAGTATTTAAAATATTGTAAATTGACTGTTTCTTTCCACTAGAACAGTACTCTTACTGTACTGTGGTTTCACTTTCAAAAAACTTTATCCCACCATGGAAAATTTGTTGGCCTCCACCACTGACAATAAGACTAATGAATACAAGGCTTTATATACACTTGATGTGTCCTTTAATTAATAAATCCTATTGGAGGAAAAACTAGTCCAGTTTATCTGTGGATTCTTTATAATATTAATGCAGTCTGCTCTTCCAGTTACAGCGCTACAGCAGAAAAGCAAAGGTTTTCTTTTGTCACTTAGATTCTTAACTCCATTTTTTGAAACTGCTCTTACATGAGAAGTCTTATACTCAGCCAGTCTTTTTTTCATTTAAGCTTCTGATTTTAAGTAGTTTTATCAGTTCACATCTGAATAGCTAATTAGCACTTCATGTTTCCAACCTACTATTTGAGATGGTAAACTCCATCAATGCTTCATTTATTTTAATCACATCTGAATACATTTGATTTATTTTTTTCCTCTAAACTACTCTTTTTAAGCCTTTTCTGTACCAAACTGAAGCTTTGAACTGCTTTTTTTGGCTGAACAGCCAGTTTATTCTTCCCAGACAGTTTCCCTTTTCACCTTCTTGATTGATTTTCTCTTTCAGGTTCTCCAAATTTCTTCAAGAATGTCCTAGATTTTGGCCTTCAGATTTTTGGTCTGTTTTTCATATAATTGTAGTTTCATAAATTACTGGCAAATCATTAAAGATTTAAGTTAGAAAATAAATGACAGACATTTGCCTTTGACTCATGTCTCCTTCAGAAAATTCATGCTAATGCAAACCTGCTATTCAGTCAACTTCTCTAAGTTTCTAAGAAACGTAATATTTCAAAATTGTCTATTTCTTTTGGTCTTGTCCCACTTTTAATTAAGGCCTGTCCAGATTTCTTTGTCTCTAAGCCAGCTGAGAGATATGTGTAGCCACATACCCACTCAAGGGCATAATTCTTTTGTCCTTTTATGGGCTAAGAAAAGGATCCTGACACTTAACATCAGAGGTAATGTCAAATTCAAACAATGTTAACTCACATTTCTCTAAAAATATTTCACTAAGATTGCAAAGTCCTCTTTGATGCCAAGGCTCTTTCTCCTGGGCCTCCACTACAAAGAGTCTTGTGGACCAGTTTGACTTTTCTGGTAAATAAATGGAAATAAATAAATCCCCACAAAGTCACAAGGTGGTCTGTGGAAACATAGATGCAGCATCAGCACTGTAGAAAACATTGAGGACACCTAGCCCCACCTTGTACTCTTTTGCCTAACCAACTAATGTGCAGAAGGGTACAGCTTCAGCTTTCTTAGTCCCCTTCACAATCTATTTATGTTCAAATATTTATTTATTTATTTATTTTACATTTGTTAACCGGGAAAGTCCGACTGACATATATATCCATTTCTGTTGAGGCCCGAGAAAAACCTAACAGCACTATAAAGAAATTACACAAGAATATCACACAGAGATACAGGTGGTCCAGAAGCTACGTTATGCACATAGATTAACAATTCCCTTTAGCAAAGCTCAAAGACACAGCATTCTAGTAGTAGGGCTTTATATAGAATATAAAATATAAAACACAAGAAAAAAAAAAATGTTTCTTCTTCATTTCTAAATTGCTGAAAGTACCTCACATATTTCAAGCTACAGAAATAAACTTCAGTGATTATTAAGTTTTCATTACATGAAAGGAATTCACGTGGACCCTTTAGTAGAATCCCTTGAACATGGTATTGGTGCAAATCTAACCTGTGGGAGAAAGCATGAACAAAGCCAATTGTTTGAGAAGTGGGTTCTCGTGGAGCTCTTCTTAAATTGAGTAGTGGAGGCAGTGGAGGTTATTTGGCTAGGTAGTGAGTTCCAGATTTTGGCAATAGTGCAGGCAAAGAGAGATTTGCCAGCATCATTTTTGTGTTTGATAATGCTTATTAGGTTCTAAGAACTAGATCATAAGGCTCTGGAAGGGATGTGGGGGTTAATTATATTTTGAAGTGCAGGGATTTTTTTCTGTAAGGTGGAAGAGATTATGCACTATTGTGAGTTGATTAAACAGAAGTAGTTGACGTAGCTTGAGCCAATTGACTTGGTTAAGGGCAAGACAGTGGTGGGATTTGTATGAGGTTTCAATAGCGAACTTGGCTATTTTGTTATGACAAGATTCCATTTTGTTCAGATCACTCTGGCAGAGATTAGTAAGGATGGGAGAGGAATAGAGAAGGATGGATAAGAGATGAGTTCTTGCAATAGTAGCTTTGGTTTGTTTAGTTATAAAGTGTTTGTTCCTAAGTAGAGAAGTCCTAGTTTTTATTAACTTTCTTAATGGTTTGTGCTATATGGATGTCAAATTTGAGGTTATTGTCTATTTCTACACCTAACAGTTTAGTATGTGCAGTTGGACTGATTTGAATGTTATCTCTTGGAGTGAATGGTGAAAGTGTTGTTGGGGATGACCTGGGGTTTAAAATAATTAATTTAGTTTTTTTGGGGTTAAGAGTAAGTTTGATGTTTGTGAACCATGTTTTGGCTAGAGTAAAAGTGTTTTGGGTGAGGATTTGCAGTTTCTTTAAGGTGGGGGCGGCACCTATAAGGGCGGTGTCATCTCCGTATTGTACTACTGATGCTGTGAGTGAGGAGGAATTCATTTGGTTGGTGAATAGTGAGAACAACAGGGGCCAAGGATGGATCCTTGAGGGATACCTATGGATACTGGTAGCAGGTGGGACAGCTGGTCATGCCATAGGACTGCTTGCTGTAGACCAGATAAGTAGCTAGTAAACTATGATATAGTGGAGGGGCTGAGGCTTAGGGTAGATAAAGTTTGGATAAGAATGTTATGGTCTACCATGTCAAAGGCTTTAGATAAGTCTAAGAAAATGGAAGATACAAATAGTCCCTTGTTTCTATTGTGATTAACTATATCTGTAAATAATAGTAATGCTGTGGTGGTGCTATGAGATGGTCTAAAGCCATGCTGGGTTTTGGAGATTAAGTTGTTTTGTAAGAGGTACCGAAGTAGTTGGGAATGTACAACTCTCTCTAATATCTTTGATAAAGGTGAGAGTATTAAGCCATTGGGACAAGTGGTAGTTGGTGAGTCCTAAAGAGTTGCCCCCTTTATGCAGTGGAATAATGTTTGATGTTTTCCACAGGGTGGGGACTTTGAATTCTGCAAGTGACCTGTTCATAAGTTCATAGGTAGGTACTAGGCTATTGGCCCTAGGGCCTATAAAAGCCTAGCCAAACAGTACTCTGGCTTTTGCCACCCAAGAAAATAATTTTCCTGTGCCTCTGTCAAGTAGAGCCACAGAAGTGATCCCTGGGGTGAATTTCCTATCTCCCATCCAATCATCAAGATTTTTCTTAAAGAGTGCTAATGAGGTGCTTTGTTTGATATAGATAGGTAGTTTGTTCCAGAGTATAGGAAGTTTCTGGGACAGGAATCTATCCCTCCAGCATGTTCTGTTTATTGTGGTGACAAGGTTTAGGTCCCTAGAGTGTGTAGCTCTGAGAGATTGGGATTTCTTTAAGTGGAGCATGTCCAACAACTCTGGGTTTGACCTAACTTTGTATGTTAGGCAGAGATTGCCTCTGAGTAGGTGATATGCAACAGAGTAAAGCTGGAGTTTTTTGAGATGGTCTGCATAGAGCATCTGTTTGAGGCCAGTAATCCTCTTTGTAAGGTATTCTGTGGCCTTTCCAGTTGTTGTAAATGTCTTTGAGGTTACATACCAAAAGGGGCGGCATTGTAACCTCTATAATGGGTCTAATGAGTGGCGAGTAGAGGGGAACAAATGACCTCTTTTTTCCTGGATGAGAAACCTTTTGTGATGAGGTGTGCCAAACGAGAAGGATTTCCCTGACTACTGTGACGTGACATGTGGATTATCAAAGTGAGAGACTACTGTCCACCTGTTGTGTCCTAAGGTCTCTTTATCAACACTTTTCAGTGTGTTATAGTAGATCTACCTACTATGTGGTGAAATTCAGCGGGGTACAGAGTTTTTGCACCAAAAGGGATGACAAATTGCACTTTTTGGCGATTGAGCTTGAGGCCATGGCTTTGACACCATTGGTGGCATCTATTTTCCAGTAAGGCCCCTTTGTAGGATGTCCACATGGTGTTAGGAGTTTTGATTATGGCTCTAGTTTGCAAGTCATCTGCAAACTTTGTTAGCCAAAGACCTTGTGTTAGCTCTGTATTTTCCGTGAGAAGTAGATACCAAACAGGGAGAGGACTCTAGGACTGAACCCTGTGGTAACCCACTTAAGTCACTGGGTCTGAAGTTGGATTTAGAGTCTGCTACTTTCACAGTATATGGGTTCTGTCAGTGAGCCAGTTGGCAACAACATCTTGTGACATAGGGATTTATACCTAGTTTAGTTAGTTTATCTGTAATTCCAGAGGGAGGATGGTGTCAAAAAGCCTTGGCTAGATTTCTAGATAGCTGTGTGGAACCACCTTACCCCTCATCTGGCTTTGGTGACCTTCAAAGAAGCTCCATCAGGTTTAGAGACGATTCAAGTCACAGAACCCAAACTGGGTGGGGTCCAGAGTTTGGAAATTACCAATGTCATTGTTTATAAGTTCCATGATGATACATTTTATAGCCTGGGTATGACTAGGCTTAGTCAAGCTAATGGGCAGAAGTTCAGGGTCTGTGGTGGCTCAGCCTTGTGGAGGATAACTGTTGCTGTGCACCATCCAGCGGGCAACAAAGCCTTATGTGGAGCTATGGATTGAATATGGTACTCTAGTGGGTGCCAGTTTGCTCGTGAAGTCTATGTAGAACGTGAGCCTGGGATGCTGTCAGGTCCCATGGATGCTGTGTTCTTGGCTTTGGCGCAGTGTGTTTTTACCTGTGCAGCCATGATCATACAGGAACTTTGCATTCTTCCTCGTATAGAGATAGCCTTTAGGGATGAGAGAGGGTAAAGTTAGCACTGAACCCATCCTACTAGTAACTGTTTATGAAGATACACGGTGATTTCCTGGCCTGCCAAGTATCTGAAGGAATTTGGCTGGTAGGGTGTCAGCAGCCAGTGTGTGGCTGGTTTGAGTTTCTAAAGAGCTTTGAAATAATTTTAGTGGGTAGAGGGTGCAGGGAAAGGTTGGTGGCATTGTTTTGAGTAGTAAGGTGGCTTTTACAGTAACCCGGTATAGGGCCAAGTACTGGTATTGAGAGCATTGGTTAGGGCTTGACTGTTTGCAAAGAACTGAGCAACTGTGTGGGAATGTTGGGTCAAGGATTGCTTCAGAAAGTACAGGGTATGGGGTGGTGGCTTTACCCAGAGTGGATCATGCCATTTATTGTAGCCCAAAAATCTCTTAGGGTTGCTGCATATTTTTCCATGTTTTTGTAGTAGCTACTTTTGTCTAGTTTGATTTGTTTTTGGGTTTGTTTTGAAGTTCTTGGTAGGTTTGGATTATATAACATGATTGGTATCCTGTAGTTATATGTGAGTATTCTCTCCAGTATCTCACAGCAGTGTGGAAGTGCTGAGGACTGATATGTAGTCAGTCGCACGTTCAATGACTTCTCTACAGAATGGGAAGCCCATCATAGTCCCAAGTACTTCAAGAGACTGGGCTGATCACACCAAATTTACATGATTAGGCTTTGCATCTACTCAAAAGAGCTTTCAAGGACTACCTCAGCCAAGAAAGCATAGAAATCTGCACTTTCTAGTCCCCTTACAGACAAGGTGTTCAGGCTACTGAAAATGTTCAACATCTTCTATGTGCCTGCTTAACTATATCAGATCTCCGGCTCATTCACCCTTCAAATTACTTTTTCTCTCATTGCTACCTGATTATTACATGTGGCAGCATTTGCACTTTGACTATTGCACATCAGGTCCTAGAAAGGCTGTATAGTAAATCTACATAAACTCCTACTCCAGCAGCTCTTTGCAGTTCCTCTGCCTTCTCCAGCTTGGTACATTTTGTACTGAACTAATTATCATACCTACAAACCCACATTTCTGTCTCCTTCTAAGCAGATGCATATCATGGTGCCACATAACAAGATTAGGAAGGGTGCATCTACCTCTGCACCATCCTTTTCCTTTCTATAACTTGGTCCTTTTTGTTTTTTTTTCTTTTAAAAATTGGAAAACCCAAAAAAATTTGTGGTTCCTACTATTTACATTTCTCCCATGTAGCAGCTGCAGGTGACAACACCTCTAACACATCCTTTGAGTGGTGTACGTAGTGCTGGTTAAAATCTAACCATGTAATTCCTCCAAGGGGACTATGCAGTCTGATACTTATTCCCAAGGCTGGTTCAGTTCTTCTCAAGATACAACTTCACATTTATGGATAGATTAGAGTTGAGGATTTTCTGTGTCTAATTGGTATTTATGTCATTACTACAGCCCCCCCCCCCCATTCTGTATCTATCTAAGACAGGTTTTCATAACATTTGTTTGTATGGTTAGTTTTGACTGAGTAAGTGACTGAGAATACCTTGTAGCAGATAGCTAAGGACTATGAAAGCTATATCTGCCTGAATCCATCAGTTTCATATATCCCCCAGAATGAGATCTCCCAGCTACTACCAAGGTATCCATAAAATAATTTTATCATGTGAACATCCTTTACTTCTCATGTCCTCTTCTAGAACCCCTAGTACCAGGGATCATCAGACATGAGTCAAACATTCAAGGTGAAAATAATCGTTTGATTTCTGAACAGTATTTCCTAGTTAAAAGTGAACAGTTGGATATGACCAGTCAAAAACTGACAGAGATAATTAACTGTCTTTTCTAGTAAATTTCCTGAAGATCCTTAATTTGTGGAGGAAATCAGGGTGATGAAGTAAACTTTGAAATGGGTGGGCCTTTATGATCTGTGTGATATAAAGTGCTTGGCTGCTTATTTAGGTTCAGTAGTCCCTTTGAAGAAGCACTAAATGATGCCATGTATGCAGTCTGGATATATTACTAATTCTGTTCCCTCTGTCCCTTAAAACACATGTCCCTTTCTAGCTTTTAAACTCCCTTGGACATCATTATAAAATAAAACCCTGTTACCCCAGTAATCTTGTGTACTCAACAGGTTTGACTGGAGGACTCTGCTGTTAACACTTTAATGCTAAGGCCCCTCTATTATTTGTTCCTTAAAAACCACTTCAAGGTTTCCTTGTTTTCTGAGGTACTGGGACATTTTTACTTTCTTCTTCAGCCTTCAAAGAGGAAAATTGTACAGATGCTTCTCCTCCCAGCATAAGTTTCATATGGACAAGTGGAAATTTTACATCACTGACACTGTTAGCAAAGCTGCACCTTCAGAATCTATATGTACAGAATGACCATGGTATGTCAGAGATACTGGTACACGATGGCCATTGTATGCAGGATCCATAGATACAGAGTCTGTCTGAGCTGTGGGCAATGATGATCATGTTCTGTTGGATGTGTAACCATACCGTTCAACTATGCAGATTTTCGCAGAATGTCCAGATTTTTGCCTCATATTTTTGGTCTGTTTTTCATATAATTGTAGTTTTCTGGCAAATTACTGGCAAATCATTAAAGATTTAAGTTAGAAAATAATGACAGACATTTAAGTTTTTGACTTCATGCCCTTCAGAAAATTCATGCTAATGCAAAACCTGTTATTCAGTCAACTTTCTAAGTTTCTAAGAACAATATTTCAAAATTGTTCCTATTTCTGGGTCTTTGTCCCACTTTTAATTATGGCTTTGTCCAGATTTCTTGTTCTAAGCAGTTGAGAGGCATGTGTGTAGCCACATAATGACCAAAATACCTTGTCTCCTTTATGGGCTAAGAAAAGGATCCTGACACTTAACATCACAGGTAATGTCAAATTCAGTCAGCTGACCTATCACATTTCTAAAATATTTCACTAAGATTGCAAAGTCCTCTTTGATGTCAACATATTTTGGGTGTAAACTTTTCTCCCTGGGCCTCCACTACAAAGGAGTCTTCTGACCCAGTTTGACTTTTCTGGTAAATAAATGGAAATAAATAAACTCTACAAAAGTCACAAGGTTTCTGTGAAACATAGATGCAACATCAGCATCAGAAAACCGTTGAGCAGCAGGCTACCCTTCCAGCCTCACCTTGTACTTTTGCCTAACCAAAAAATGTTCAGAAGGGTACAGCTTTGGCTTTCTTAGTCCCCTTCACAATCTATTTATGTTCAAATATTTATTTATTTTATTTTACATTTGTTATCCGTGAAAGTCCGACTGGACATATATCCATTTTCAGCGGAGGCCCGGGGAGAAAAGCTCCAATAGCATGTCATAAAGAAATTACACAAGAATATCACACAGAGATACAGGTCCCATAGAAGCATAAGTTATGCATAGATTAACAATTCCTTTAGCAAAGTCAGCATACAGCATTCTAGTAGTAGGGTTTATATAGAATATAAAATATAAACACGCAAGAAAAAAAAATGTTTTTTCTTATTTCTAAATTATGAGTACTCTCAATATTTTGTTACAGAAATAACCAGTGATTATTAAGCTTTACAGTGAAAGGAATTACGGGACCTTTAGTAGAATCCTTGAACATGGTATTGGTGCAAATTAACCTGGGGAGTAGCATGAACAAAGCCAATTGTTTGAGAAGTGGGTTCTCAGGAGTTTCTTAAATTGAGTAGTGCAGGCAGTGGAGGTTATTTAGCTAAGTAGTGAGTTCCAGATTTTGGCAATAGTGCAGGCAAAGAGAGATTTGCCAGCATCATTTTTGTGTTTGATAATGCTTATTAGGTTCTAAGAACTGGATCATAAGGCTCTGGAAGGGATGTGGGGGTTAATTATATTTTGAAGTGCAGAGATTTTTTTCTGGAAGGTAGAAGAGATTAAGCGCTATTGTGAGTTGATTAAACAGAAGTAGTTGAGGTAGCTTGAGCCAATTGAGTTGGTTAAGGGCGAGACAGTGGTGGGATTTCTATGAGGTTTCAATAGCGAACTTGGCTATTTTGTTATGACAAGATTCCATTTTGTTCAGATCACTCTGGCGGAGATTAGTAAGGATGGGAGAGGAATAGAGAAGGATGGATAAGAGATGAGTTCTTGCAATAGTAGCTTTGGTTTGTTTAGTTATAAATTGTTTGTTCCTATAGAGAAGTCCTAGTTTTTTATTAACTTTCTTAATGGTTTGTGCTATATGGATGTCAAATTTGAGGTTATTGTCTGTTTCTACACCTAACAGTTTAGTATGTGCAGTTGGACTGATTTGAATGTTATCTTTGGAGTGAATGGTGAAAGTGTTGTTGGGGGGGATGACCTGGGCCGAAAAGAATTAATTTAGTTTTTTTGGGGTTAAGAATAAGTTTGATGTTTGTGAACCATGTTTCGGCTAGAGTAAAAGTGTTTTGGGTGAGGATTTGAAGTTCCTTTAAGGTGGGGGTGGCACATATAAGGGTAGTGTCATCTGCGTATTGTATTACTGAGGCTGTGAGTGAGGAGGAATTGATTTGGTAGGTGAATAGTGAGAAAAATAGTGGGCCAAGGATGGATCCTTGAGGGACACCTATGGATACTGATAGCAGGGGGGGACAGCTGGTCATGCCATAGGACTGCCTGCTGTCGACCAGATAAGTAGCTAGTAAACCATGATATAGTGAAGGGGCTGAGGCTTAGGGTAGATAAAGTTTGGAGAAGAATGTTATGGTCTACCATGTCAAAGGCTTTAGATAAGTCTAAGAAAATGGAAGATACAAATAATTCCTTGTTTCTATTGTGATTAACTATATCTGTAAATAATAGTAATGCTGTGGTGGTGCTTTGAGATGGTCTAAAGCCATGCTGGGTTTTGGAGATTAAGTTGTTTTGTAAGAGGTACCGAAGTAGTTGGGAATGTACAACTCTCTCTAATATCTTGGATAAAGGTGAGAGTATTGCGACTGGGTGGTAGTTGGTGAGTTCTAAAGAGTTGCCCCCTTTATGCAGTGGAATAATGTTTGATGTTTTCCACAGGGTGGGGACTTTGAATTCTGCAAGTGACCTGTTCATAGGTAGGTACTAGGCTATTGGCCCTAGGGCCTATAAAAGCCTAGCCAAATGGTACTCTGGCTTTTGCCACCCAAGAAAATAATTTTCCTAAGCTCCTGTCAAGCAGAGCCACAGAAGTGATCCCTGGGGTGAATTTCCTATCTCCCATCCAATCATCAAGATTTTTCTTGAAGAGTGCTAATGAGGTGCTTTGTTTGATATAGATAGGTAGTTTGTTCCAGAGTATGGGAAGTTTCTGGGACAGGAATCTATCCCTCCAGCATGTTCTGTTTATTGTGGTGACGAGGTTTAGGTCCCTAGAGCGTGTAGTTCTGAGAGATTGGGATTTCTTTAAGTGGAGCATGTCCAACAGCTCTGGGTTTGACATAGCTTTGTATGTTAGGCAGAGATTGCCTCTGAGTAGGTGATATGCAACAGAGTAAAGCTGGAGTTTTTTGAGATGGTCTGCATAGAGCATCTGTTTGAGGCCAGTAATCCTCTTTGTAAGGTATTCTGTGGCCTTTCCAGTTGTTGTAGATGTCTTTTGAGGTACATACCAAAAGGGGCATTGTACTCTATAATGGGTCTAATGAGTGACGAGTAGAGGGGAACAATGACCTCTTTTTTCCTGTATGAGAAACCTTTTGTGATGAGGTGTGCCATGTAGAAGGATTTCCTGACTACTGTGGCGATGTGATTATCAAAGGAGACACTACTGTCCACCTGTGTCCCAAGGTCTCTTATCACACTTTCAGTGTTAAGTAGACTACCACCTATGTGGTAGTTCATGGGTACAGAGTTTTTACCAAAAGGGATGACAATGCACTTTTTGGCATTGAGCTTGAGGCCATGGCTTTGACACCAGGCATCTGTTTCAGTAAGGCCCTTTTGTAGGATGTCCACATTGTTAGGAGTTTTGATTATGGCTCCTAGTTTGCAGTCATCTGCAAACTTTGTTAGCCAAAGACCTTCTGTGTTAGCCTGTACTTCAGAGAAGTAGATACCAAACAGGAGAGGACTCAGTACTGAACCCTGTGGTACTCCACTTGTCACTGGTCTGAAGTTGGATTTAGAGTCTGCTACTTTCACAGTGTGGGTTCTGTCAGTGAGTCAGTTGGCAACCCATCTTGTGACATGGGGATTTATACCTAGTTTAGTTAGTTTATCTAAAAAATCCAAAAGCCTTGGTGAGATTTAGATAGGCTGTGTGAACCACCTTACCCTCATCTACGGCTTTGGTGACCGCTTCAAAGACGTCTATCAGGTTTAGCAGACATAATCTTCCTTTTACAAACCTAAACTGGGTGGGGTGCAGAGTTTGCAGATTACCAATGTCATTGTTTATAAGTTCCATGATGATACATTCCATAGCCTTGCAGACCAGGCTTGTCAAGCTAATAGGGCAGTAGTTCCCGAGGTCTGTGGTGGCTCCCCCTTTGTGGAGTGGGATAACCATTGCTGTGTGCCATTCAGTGGGCACAAAGCCTGAGGTGAGGGTATGATTGAATATGGTACTTAGGTGGGGTGCCAGTTTGTTCTGTAGTTCATGTAGAACGCAGCCTGGGATGTTGTCAGGTCCCATGGATGCTGTGTTCTTGGCTTTGGAGAGTGTGTTTTTTACCTGTGCAGCCGTGATCACAGGAACTTTGCATTCTTCCGGTATAGAGATGGGCCCTTTAGGGGATGAGAGAGGGGTAAAGTTAGCACTGAACCTATCTGCCAGTAACTGTTTATGAAGATGAACACAGGATTTTCCCTGGCGTCTGCTGCTATCTGAAGGAATTCGGCTGGTAGGGTGTCAGCAGCTAGTGTGGTTGGTTTGAGTTTCTTAAGGAGCTTTGAAATAATTTTAGTGGGTAGAGGGTGTAGGGAAAGGTTGGTGGTATTGTTTTGAGTAGTAAGGTGGATTTTGCTAGCACCTGGTATAGGGCTGCTACTGGTATTGAGAGCATTGGTTAGGGTTTGGACTGTTTTGGTAAAGAACTTGTTAAATTGTGTGGGAATGTTGTCATGATTGTTTGGTAGTACAGGGTATGGGGTGGTGGCTTTACCTGAGTGGATTATGCCATTTATTGTAGCCCAAAATTTCTTAGGGTTGTTGGCATATTTTTCCTGCATGTTTTTGTAGTAGTTACTTTTGTCTAGTTTGATTTGTTTTTGGGGTTTGTTTTGAAGTTCTTGGTAGGTTTGATTATATGAATATGATTGGTATCCTGTAGTTATAAGGTGGGAGGTACATTCTCCAGTATCTCAGCAGTGTGGGAAGTGCTGAGGACTGATATGTAGTCAGTCGTAATGTCTGTCGACTTCACAGAATGGGAAGCCCATCATAGTCCTGCGACTAAGAGACTGTCAGATCACACCAAATTTACATGATTAGGCTTTGCATCTACTCAAAAGAAGAGCTTTCAAGTGACTACCTCACAAGAAAAGCATAGAAATCTACACTTTCTAGTCCCCCTTACAGACAAGGTGTTCAGGTCATTTCGAGAAACGAATATCTTCATGTGCCTGCTTAACTATATCAGATTCCGAATATTCACCCTTCAACACATTTTTCTCTCATTGCTACCTGATTATTACATGTGTTAAGCATTTATAATCTTTGACTATTGCACATCAGGGTCCGCAAAGGTCAGAGGAAAATCTGCTTACAAACTCCCACTCCAGCAGCTCTTTGCAGTTCCTCTGCCTTCTCCAGCTTGGTACATTTTGTAATTTTATCCAATTATCATACTCACAAACCCACATTTCTGTCTCCTACAGATGCATATCATGGTGCCACATAACAAGATTAGAAGGGTGCATCTAATTCTCTGCACTATCCTTTTCCTTTCTATAACTTGGTCCTTTTGTATCTCATTGGACAGGGTCAATCAGTGTTAAATTCCTCAAACTTGTAAACTTTCAAAGAATTCCTACAGACAACAGCACTTTAAACTACTGTTCCGTAAGAAATGAAAGAGGCTGGAGGACACCAGTACAGGACAGAAGATGGCTGACATGGGAGGTGGACAATGCTAGTATTGATAAGAAGGTCCTTAACTTAATTCTACATTAGTCACAGGCATGCAGGAGAAGGTAGTGGCTGTTAAGCAAACTTTTGGCCTATGTAATGCATCATTGAGTCTGTTTTATATTCCCTGTAAGTTGTGAGCTTTCCTTCAACAACTGAGAGTTCAAATTGAACTTGTAATTGACTGTTGATGAAAGGAACATATCATCAACCTTGCTCTCCCAAGTCAAGACTTGATGATTGAAGTCAGGATTATGGAATCTATTGCTCTACCTAACCTGAATTTATCCAAGCCAGGTGATATCACAAGGTTCATCCAGAAATCTGACCTCCATGACCTGTTTAACTTCTGATGATACCCGAACTCATGGAAGTGGGATCACACTTTTAGGATCATGGTTTGGTGTTTGTAGTTAACCACTGCAGGCTTGCTACAACCAGATGCTGCATCCAGTACATCCCTGAACATTGAAGGATCATCATCCAACACCCTGTAGTCTGCTGATGTTTCTTGATTACCTCAAACATTGCATAAGCATGAATTTCCTTCTGATGAAGATAGGGATAGGAAGAGTGGCCCACTACTTCATTTTCCCACTGATTGTGAATACCCTAAGGTCCTTGTGTCACAGACAAGGATAATGTGACCTCTCCTCTCTATAGCTCCCTTCCAGAAGTTCCCTTCTTTGGGAAAGCTCTAAGGCTCATGAGCTATACCATGGGCTGGCTTGTCACTACTTTACCTCTTAACAAATATCACTAAACCAGTATCTGATGAAGGATGAGAATCTTGGTCCTATGAAAACACAGCCTAAATGATGTTATATTTGTAAACAAGAAGCATTGGATTTAGCACGACTAATTCATTTCCATGAAATTATAAACCTTGTATTAACCCCCCCCCCAAAAAAAGTGATATAGCATTTTAGCTGATCACCCCAGCTCAGATGTCTAGGTGACCTTATCTGTATATCTTATGTCTACAGACCATAACACAGTACATTTCTGAAGACAAGGCAGGTACAAGTTTTCTTTCTTCTTCCACTTTGTACCCTGGGTCCTTTACTGTCTGTCTCACATGTCACAGATCCAGTCCTACCTTGTGCACCAAGCACAAGGAAAGATATCAGACCTACCTTAACCTGGTGTAAGTATTTTTTTCTGGAAAAGATTATGACCATGGCTTCCACAATGGGCCTTAATACAACTTATTGCAATTTGCTCTGTGCTTGTATTATGGCCATGGCTGCAGATTCATTTGTGTGCTTGCACTGGATAGCATGACTCAGCTTCTTCTACTTCAAGGATAAGCTGATGTACTCCATTTTAAATACTCTTCTCCCATACTGAGGTCCTGTTTAGTAGGCTTTTCAAGGCCTGCTTAAGGACATCCAAATGAGGAAACTGGTATTGGCTACCGTAGTCAATACCAATGTCCACAGTATTCTACATTTTCCTCCACTTCTTATAAGCTTACCCAGTTCCCCAAGAAAAAGAAGAAGAAGAAGAAGAAATTCACTTGTAGGATCAGGACGGGCTGCAAACATCAAGCAGTCTGGCCTTCCTGCACAACAACTTTTAAAACTCTTATAAGGGTAACTAAACAGGTGCAGCATTCAGAGTCCTGACCAACCTGCAGAACTGTCACTTAGAAACCATGTCCACAAGCTTCCCCAGTTTTAAGGTCCATTACCACAGACTGGGGGGTTATAGATGTGGTCACAGGCAGATATACAGATGTTACAATTATTAGGTCCTCTTGAAGAAAAAAATCTCCTCTCAATAAAAGGTAGTTTCTGTGGAGTATATTCAACAAAGGGGACATACAACCTGTTCCTCTTCAAAGGAAGGCAAAGATTCTGTTGCTACATTTTCCTTGTTCCAAAGGGGATATAAGACTTCTGTCCCACCTTGACCTCAGTGCAATAAGCAAATGCATACTGTATGCCAAATTTCAGATTGCAAATATCCGGAGGGTCACTACCCTGCTGCAGTAAGATAACCAAATGGTGTAACTGGACAAAATGGATGCCTTCTGTTGCATCGATGTATGTGGCCAGAGTGGATTTTCCTTTGTTCATTCTAGGTAGACCACTTTCAATGCAAAGTGTTGCTGTTTGGGCTTTGCTCTATACCCAGGATATTTACCAGTGAGCTAGTTATTGTGGTGGAGACTTTGCAGGAAAAGGAACTGGAAATCATTTTGTTTACTTGCATACACAACTGATTCCTGGCAGCCCTATCAAGTTACTTACTGATAGCAGCCCTTGCCTAGGTCCTTCTATGGTTGCAGGCCCCTGAGTCCCTATAATCTATAAAAAACCTTCTCTTGTTCCAACAATTAGGACTGCTTTAATTAAAGCAAAGTTAGAAAACTTTAAATGTCACTCATCCCTTCCAAAGGAGGGGAATCAGGAAGCCATAGCACTGACTTCCTGGTCGAGGCTGCAGTTAGAACCAGGCTTAGGCTCTCTCCAGTCCCTTTTAGGTCTTATGGCAGACACAGTCTTCACAGTTCTATTCAGTCACATAAGGATGTCAATATTGCATTTGACTGCATGGTTTTAGTGGCTACAAAGCCATTTTGTCCTCCTGCCCCAAGAATCTCCACTTACGTTCAGACACCTGTTATTGGGATTTTGAATGCTGAATAATGGTGGCTAGTCTGAGTGCAGAGCTTCTCTGCCAGCAGATAAATATATTGGAGTTTCTTATGATAAATTTTGATAACTGGTAGGGGAGCAAATCTGCACTTCCCTCCTTTTGCAAGGAAAGTGGACTCCTCAGGAAAAAGAGCTTCTCAAAAACTTTCTTGAGCTAAAAGCTATTTTCCCAGTTACAAAATAGCTGTGCTCCAGTTAAACAACTAAGCCTTGATATAGTAAATGAGGTAAAAGGTTAGTACCTTCTCATACCCTCTGTACGGAGAGGGTGATTCTTGTTCAGCAATGGGCTGTAGAGTTAGGTATTGCCCTTACTGCAGTCCACATTCCATGAGAAATAAATGCACTGACGGGCTCTTTCCATTACACGTCATGCCTCAAATTGAGTGGAGGTGTATACTAGGCTAATGATCATGAAGGCCCTTATAAGCCTAGCCATGCAAACTCAAATGCGGTATGCAGATTTGATTTGTATATGGGATGATTTAATGATTACCTCTGTCCAATCAAAGACATAGGCACTAGACCACTGGTGAATCTCTGATTGCCCATTCATTGGTCCAAGATGTGCTTAAATAGGGAGTGAGAGGACCTCTCCTTCAAATGGATGGGGCTTCTATTCCAGGGAATGGAAATTCTCTGAGAAATATATCTGTTTCTCCAACATGTCCAGTTTATGGCCCAAGCAAAATTTAGGTCTTTTTATCTAGCATTTCTGATGCTGTTTGTTTTGTGGATGTGCAAAAGGTTCATCAAAACAGGGTCTAGGGATGCCATGAATGCCAGACAAAGATCACCTTTCAGAAGGCTGTATGATACCATGTAAAGAGACAGGGCTTTGAGGTGGTCAAGGTGGGACATTGTGTTTAGGTAGGTTCATAGGTAGGTACTAGGCTATCAGCCCTGGAGCCTATATAAGCCTAGCCAAAAAGGTTCCCTGGCTTTCGCCACCCAAGAAAATGTTATGCCCTGTATTCTTTTTATAAGGAAACTTTGTGGAGTTCCAGTTGCTGCACTTGTCTGCCCAGGTACATACTGAAGGGAGCATTATACTCTATGATGGGTTTGATGAATGCGGAGTACAGTGGTATGATGACATCCCTGGACCTAGATGCCATGCCCTTGCTTATAAGCTGAGCAAGATAGAAAGATTTGTTTACTACCTTGGACAAAAGTTGGTTGAAGGCTAGGTTACTAGCTATATACGTTCACAGATTCTTGACTAGTGAATCAACTTTATGGGGTGTTTTACTGATGATGGAGTTAGCTGGTGGTGGCTGGCTTTCCAAAAGGTACTATAATGCATTTATTGGTATTCAGTTTTAAGTCATGCCTTTGACACCAAGTGATTGCTTGTGTTAGACCTTCTAGAAGTGTGTGCTCATCTTGGGGGGATTTGGTGGCTGCTCCTGGTTTGCAACCATCTGTGAAATTGGTTAGATAGAGTCCTCTGACATCGGTTTTGATATCTGAGAAGTAAATGCCAAACAGGAGTGGGCCTAGTACAGAGCCCTGGAGGATTCCCCTGGTGACCAGCTCCTTTGTGGAGGTGGCCTCACAGATTCAGCATGTTATAAAGGTGTTTATTCATAGTTCTGTAAATTTCTTGACAATGCCTGTGTTGTGTATTGGACCAAATTCTTTAGCCAGGACTAGGTAGGCAGGATGCATAGTTTTCCCCTCATCCATTGCATTAGTGACCTTTTCAAAGAAGTCCACCAGAATCAGTAAGCATGACCTTCCCTTGACAAAGCCAAACTGGGATGGATCCAGTGTCTGAAAGTCTCCTATGTCCTTGTTCATTATTTCCATGATAATTCTTTCCATGGCTTTGCAAAATAGGACTAGTCAGATTAATGGGTCTGTATTTTCCTGGATCTGTTGAAGGTCCTCCCTTATGAGAGTGGATGACCATCACAGTCCTCCATTCAGCTGGCATGAAACACATTTTAAGACTACAGTTAAATAACGGTTCCAGGGATCATGATGAGGCATATTTTAGACTGTTCAGGAGGCATCCTGGAATGTTATCATGGCCCATTAAGGCCATTTTCATGGCTTTAACAAGCACAGCTAGTACATACTTCATAGTTATAATTGGAGGGTTATATATGAGGGTATTCTTTGGGGGAAGGGTGGGAGTAAACTTTGAACTGAATTTGTCTGCTAACAGGTTCACTATATCACCAGGCTTTGTGAAAGTGGCACCATTTAATAACCTGTTGAGCACATTGTGCTATCCTTGAGGTTTCTGACATATCTGAAGAAGGCCTTGTGGTTATCTTTTACCTGGGAATCTATCTTAACCTCAAAGCTGGCTTTGCTTGGCCTAATTAGTCCTCCTAGTTATCTATTTAGTTTGTTGAGAAAGTTCTTATCTTTATTGGAATTACTCTTCCTGATGTTTACCATATTTTTTCCTTTTGTTGTATATCTTGTTTAATTTGTGATGCCACCAAGCCAGTTTGTTTCTGGAGCTAGTCATGGGCTTACTTTTGGTAGGTACAGCAGCATCTATACAGCCATTGGCATGGTTGCACAGAGTTTATGAGGGCAATTCAGCACAGGCTGCTGTGATCTCAGGGTTTGGAGAGGCACTGAATTTTTGTCAAATCAACACTTAATAAAATGTAATTTGCCTTGAAATAGTTCCTAACTGTTACTGGTTTTAATGGGATTACAGAGGTGATTTTGAAGGAGGCAGCTTTATGGTGGACCTTACCAGAGAGGACAAGACATCAGGGAGTTGGGTGCAGTATTCTCCAATATCTCCCATGTCCTACCAAGCAGACAGATATTGGATCCGCTTAGAATGACACCAGAAAGACATTGTAACAGAATCCAATATTTGAGGATAAAGGAATCTTATTTGTCCTGGATCATCCATAAGTGGGCTTCCCAGCTATCGACTTGCTTGCTGTTCAGTCAAATGAGGGATCTATGCCCAGTTCTGCTGATTTCAGAGTGGCAAGGACGAGTTTGTGGTGAATGCATTTGCTCTTCAGAAGCAGGGAAGATTTGTAAATTAAAAAGAAATACCACTAAGGCAATGGACAAGCCAAAAATAAACCAAAATAGTTTATTGTACTTAGCGCCTTGGCTATTCAGCCTTCAGACAGTAAAAAACAGTAACAACCATCTCACTTGATATACATATAAAATTAGTAAGTCACACCCACTGTTAATTAAATTACATATTTCCAATCACATTTTTTATTTAACCCTGATGGTTCCAGAGTATTGAATTTTAAAATACACAAAGTTTCCTTTCTTCGAAGCTTACTACTTAAGCTAGCAAGTTCACCCAAGGATACCTCAACTTTCTCCAGAACATATCCACAAATGTGATCAGGATTAGAATTGTGAAACTCAAGAAAATGACTACCTAAAGGGCTGTCTATTTTAGCATTTTTAATATCTCTTAAATGCTCTTGGAAACATACCTTAAAGCTTCTACTGGTGCCCCCAATTTAAAACTTATTACAGCTACACTGTAAAGCATATATAACCCCACAAGTATTACAACTAAAGTTACACCTTACAGAAAAATAATGCCCATTAATATATTTGAAACATGTAACCAGATTTTTGCACACAGAGCATTTATTACAGGGTATAGTACCTTTAAGGGATGAAATTTCTGTATTAAGTTCCACAATGGGAAGTTCAAACTGATTATGTACTACCATGTCCCCTAAATTTCTAGCCCTCTTCTAGGATACCTGACGTCTTCTAAAAAAACCCCTTAAAAAACCCCAAATTTTTCCAAAAAAAAATTTTTTAAAAAAAAAATTTTTTGGCCCCTTTTTTTTTTTTAAATTTTTTTTCCCCAAAAAAAAAAGGGGTTTTTACCCAAAAAATTTTTTTTTTAAAAAAAAAACCCCCCCCTTTTAAAATTTTCCCCCCCAAAAAATTTTTTTTCCCCCCCAAAAAATTTTTAAAAAAAAAAAAAATTTTTTTTTAAAAATTTTTTAAACCCCCCTTTTTTAAAAAACTTTTTTCCCAAAATTTTTGGGGGTTTCTTTCCCTTAAAAAAATTCCCCCTTCCTTCCCAAAAATTTTAAATTTTTAAATTTTTTATTAAAAATTTCCCCCCAAAAAAAAAAAAAACCCCCCCCCCAAAAAAAAACCCAAAAAAAAATAATTTTTAAAAAAAAAATTTAAAAAAAAAGAAAAATTTAAAAATTTTTTAAAAAAGGGAAAAAATTAAAATTTAAAAAAACCCCCAAAAAAAAAATTTTTAAAAAAAATTTTCCCAAAAAAATTTAAAAAAAAAAAAAAATTTGGGCCCAAAAAAAAAGGGGGAAAAAAAAAAAAATTTTTAAAAAAAACCCCCCAAAAAAAAAAAAAAAAGGGAAAATTAAAAGAAAAGGGGGAAAAAAAAAATTTTTTAAATTTTTTTAAAAAAAAAACCCCTTTTTTAAAAAAAAAAAGGTTCCCAAAATTTTTTTTTTTTCAAAAAAAAGGGCTCCCAATTTTTTTAAGGCCCAAAAATTTTTTAAAAAAGAAAAAGGAAAAAGGGGTTTTAAAAAACTTTTTTTAAAAAAAGGGAAAAAAATTTTCCCTTTTTTTAAAAAAAAAAAAACAAATTTTTAAAAAAATTTTTTTTAAAAAAAAAAAAACCCTTTAAAAAAAAAAAAAAATTTTTTTTTTTAAATTCTTTCCTTAAATTTTTTTAAAAAAAGAAAACCCCCCAAATTTTTAAAAAATTAAAAAATTTTTTTTTTCAAATTTTTTAAAAAAATTTTTTCAAAACAAAAAAAAAAAAACCCTTTTTTATTTAAAAAAAAAATTTAAAAATTTTTTTCCTTAAATTTTAAATTTTTAAATTTAAAATTTAAAAAAAAAAATTTTAAAAAAAATTTTTTAAAAAAAAAACCCCCTTTTTTTTAAAAAAAATAAAAAAATTTAAAAAAAAAAAAAAAATTAAAAAAACCCCCAAAAAAAAAACCCTTTTAAAAGGGGAAAAATTAAAAAAAATTTTAAATTTTTAAAAAAAAACCCCCCCAAAAAAAAAACCCCCCCAAAAAAAATTTTTTTTTTTGGAATTTTTAAAAAATTTTAATTTTAAATTTTTTTAAAAACCCCTTTTTTTTCCCCAATTTTTTTAAAAAAAAGTTTTTTTCCCAAAAATTTTTTTTTTTTTTAAAAGGGTTTTTTTAAAAAAAGGTTTTTTTCCCCAAAGCCCCGGGGGAAAAAAGGTTTTTTTTTTAAACCCCCCCTTTTTTAAAAACCAAAAAAAATTGGGGGGGAAAACCCTTTTCCCGGAAAATTTTTTTTTTAAAAAATTTTTTTTTGGGAAAAAAAAAAAAAATTTTGTATTATAATTATTATATATAATAGATTTAATATCTTTAGATAGTATTATACCTAAATAAGTTATCTGACCTGAATTGGGTACATATTTAGTAAAATCACTAATGAGAATATTTTTTGTATATATAGGTAGTATTTTATTTTTTTCTTCATTGAATATTAAACCAGAAATACTTTTAAAATTCATCATTTTATCAAATAGAGACTGCATAGAAGAATTAGATCCTGCTGATGTAATTAGAACATCATCTGAAAAAAGTTAAATTTTTGGGATGTTGTATTTTCATCTATTTCAAAACCCTCTATGTCAGTACTGTTTCTAAATCAAATTAGCCCAAGGCTCCATTACTAAAGTGAATAATAGTGGAGAAAGTGGACATCCTTGTTTTGTACCTTTAAAAATGGGTATTTTTTGTGAAACATATGTTCCTACCTTAATATAACCCAAAACATTCCTTTGTATAAATGTTCAATTAGATTTACAAATGCATCCGAGAAGTTTGTGCACTTCATTAAGGTAAACAGATAGTCCCAACTTACTGAATCAAATGCTGAACTTATATCAAGACTAATAAGTGTTAAATCTTTCTTTTTCCTATTTGCAAAATCTATTAATGTTAAAGTTCTTCTTATATTATCAAAAGTATTTCTATTTACAATGAAGCCTGTCTGATCTATATCTATAATCCCGGGAATGATTGTCTTCAATCTATCAGCAAAGATATTCATAAACATTTTATAATCAACATTAAGTAATGAGATGGGCCGATATGAAGAACATCTAGTTGGATCTTTATTAGGTTTTAAAATTGAGGAAATAAATGTATATTGCCAAGATGGGGGGGTTATTAACTCAGTTTGGGCCAAAATAAAAACCTTATGTATTAATGAATATGTATTTTTAGAAAGGATTTTATATATCTCTGGTATAATACCATCATTACCCGGTGCTTTGTTTGATTTAAGCTTATTTATTTGTGTAATAACTTCTGTATATGAACTACTCTTGTCCAATAGTTTAATCTGTTGTTTATTTTTTTATTCATTTTGTGGTTATAAACTCCTTTATTTTATCTTTAGGTTCCATGTTAATATTATTATGGTTAATTTTGTGAAAGTGATTTCTAAATTCATCTAGTATTTCTGGTATACTAGAAACATTCTTCTTTTTCCTTAGAAAAAAGATTTCTTTGATATGGTTTTGTTTATTCAACCTTTTTGTTTTATTTTTAAGTCTATGTAAGTATTTGGGGCTTATTGAATAAGACAAAACTTGTTTTTCTCTAAAGTTATTTTAACTTTATGAGTTAAAATTTCTTTGTATTTCTCATTTAGTTTGTTTATTTCTTCAATAACTTTCTTGTCCATAATATTTTCTTTATTATTATGTTTATAAGAGTCTAATTTACTTTGAATATCTAACAATTCCTTATCCCAAGATTTCCTTTTATTATTATACCATCTGATACTTTGTCCATATAGATATGATTTTAAGGCATCCCAAACATAAACAATGGAGACTTCAGGAGTGTTATTTATCTCTAAAAAGGAATGTTTTACTTCTGAAAGTATATATTCTTTATAGTCTTTTAGTTGAGTTAAGTATGCTGGTATCCTTTTGATCTGAACATTATGAGTATTTTTATCATGAATTAAAAAACAATTGAATTATGATCAGATATAGGACATGAAATGATTTTGGAATTAATTAAATCTGTTACCATCTGGTTAGAAATAAAGACCCTATCTTTTTTTGAATAAGTTTTGTATCTGTTACAAAAAAAGGTGTATGGTAATGATTTTGAATCTATCTGATTATTAATATCATTCAAATGATAAGAATTAGCAAAACATTTAAATGTTTTGCATTAGATGTAATTCTTCTTTTCCTATAGTGGTAGTATCACTTTCATGTAGTATACAATTAAAGTCACCAGCTAAAATAATATCTCCTATAGAGAATGATATGATCTTATCAAGATGATGTTTCACTGTATTAATACCAATTCCAGGTATCCAATATACATTAATTAAAGTGTAAGTCTTCCCATTAATTTGTATTGTAACCATACAAAACATTCCTTTGTCATCCTGATAAGACTTAATGGTTTTAGGAATGGGCATACTTTTATTCCATAAAATAGCCACTCCTCTTTTTTTTCTGAGTGTGCTCTGAACTAACCAATACTGTATATTTGTTTGTGGCTAGTTTATCAATATCTTTTTTTAAGAGATGGGTTTCTTGTAGGAAGACTAAGTTGGCCTTATGTAAATTAATGTATCTTATTAGGCTTGCCCTTTTACATGGATTATTCAATCCATTAATGTTTAAAGAAATTCCTTTTAAAGATGTCATTTGGCATTTTTAAAACTTAAGAATCTTATGATCAAAATAACAAATAACAAGATAAGTAATGTTACATCTCCTCCTTTAGGTGTACCTTTAAATATAGCTGTATTTATTGAATCTCTTATGGGATTTTTATAGGATTCAATTTTGTTTGTAGTGACAATGAATGTACAAAATATATTGTGGATGTCAAAACTATATACAAATAACAATGAACAAGTGAAAATAATGTAAGGATTAAACCTTGCATCCAGCCTGGAGTTTAAACTCCAACTTAGAGTAGTATTTACCACTCAAGTTAACACCCTACCCTAAGCAGCAGTACGTCAGCTACCACCTTATCAATTTAATACTAGTTATATTTAACTGAAATTAACAGTTTTCTATTCAATTATCTAGCAAGACAAGACTACACATTTGGTAAAACAGCATCATATAAACTAAAATAAACCTTTTTTTTTTTTTTAAAAATGTTCATACTACTATATTCATCCATGTAATATAAAAAACTTGTATTCAAATAGCATTCAAATAATCTTGATGTTAGAAATCAAGAGGAGAAAAATAAGTTCTAACATTCATTTAAATCAAAACTTTGGCTAATATCATTCAGACATTACATATATTAGGCTGCATCTATTTTATGTCATGTAAATACAGTTAACAGCTTCCAAAAAAAACCTTTAATTGCTTGTATATGAGCATTTACTCAAACTCATTATTGCCAATAGAATAAAATATTGTATTCATAGAAATTGTTATAAATCATACTTCATAGTTAAAAAGATTCTCAGAAACATTTATATAATATTTAATATACACAAATAAAACACACACACACACACACACACACAAAAAATATATATATAATACAACAAAATAAATTTTAAATATATATATATATATATATATACACATCATAAAATAAAACACACACACACACACACACACACACACACACATACACACAACACACACAAACACACACACACACACACATAACACAAAAAAACACACACACACAACACAACACACACACAACACACACACACACACACACACACATACATATATATATATATATATATATATATATATATATATATATATATATATCTGATCTCACTGAGTTGTATCTTTACTGAGCACCATCTTTCATTGCTGTCCCTTCAAAAACTTCTCTTTTCAAAATAAGACGCCCCTTTTTTTAACCCAATTTTTAAAAAATTATACTCTCTTTTAAAAAATCAAGCAATTTCTTCCGTTGAGTTTAAAAAAAAGCTTGTCTCAGTTTAAAAATTATGAAGAAGTTTCAAGGGTTTTTTCTAATTTAATTTCTATTCCTTACTGGATGTTAGTGGTACAGGCAAATGGCCCTGCCAGCTTCCTGTAGAACTGGAATTGGTTTTGAAATATATGGCCCGTCTGAGGCCCACTCCCGGCCCTTTTTTAAATTTTTGGGCTTATTAAAATTGAAAACTTTTTAGGGAAATGCACTCTCCCCAAATGATTCTAAAAAAGACTCTAAATTAAACCCCCAAATTTTTTAAAAATAAAAAAATAACTTTTTTTCCCAATAACCCTAAACTTATTATTTTTTGGTTTTAAGTAAAAATATTTTTATATTTTAAAAAAAAAAAGGGGAAAAGGGAAAAGGGGGAAAAAAATAAAAAAAAAAACATAAAAATAATCAATAGTTTCTTACGTTTAATTAATGAGTTAAAAAAAAAAAATATTAACTTTTTTTAGTTCAATTAATTGTTGATGCAGATTATTTAAAAAGATGATTAATAAAAAGTTAAAAAGGATGCACCCGACTTTTGGTTTTTGATTCATCAAAGGTAGATTGCTTTATTTTGTGAGAATTCTAAGTTTGGTTTTTAAAAAAATGGAATTCTGAGAACCCCCAAACCCCTTTCTCCCATTTTGGGGAAACATTAAAACTTACAAAAAAATTTTTAGCGTGTTGATTCAACAAAACCCCAAAAAATTTTATGTTCGACTGCTGGATTTTCATGACAGTATCAGGAAACCTACTCCCATAGTGAATTTCTGACTCTCAGGTTCATGACAGTACAGGAAACCTTCCCAGAGCAAGCCTCAGAAGTCCTGTTCTTTTGGAATGACAACAGTTCCACATCTAGGCATGCACAACTGCTACTTTAGCTTTTCAGTTCCAGTGATTATTGAAGCCACCAAAAAACTTTCCACTCATGTTTCTTTCTAGGCAAAGAGGTATTCTATGCCACCTCATTCAGTTACTTTTCAAGTGATTCTAACCAAATACAAGCAACTGTTGGATTTGTGCACTAGTTATTCTATGGTCAAGGGGCATGTTTCTGACATGTTCGGGCATCATAACATTATAGAGAGCAGGCAGAATTATGGCTCCATGCTGGCTGGTTAAGTACTCCTTTAAGGGGATTCTATATCTCTGGTCTCCTTGGAAGATCTCTTGTCTTCTTTGTGAACTGAATTCCTTGACTGAATGTATTGCCTGCTCACATTCAGAACAGTTGGTTTTGTATTCAGGGACTGACTCTAGTAGAGAACAGCGTTAAACAGACTAGATGTATACCATCAAATGAATGAGCTAATTTGGCAAGGTAGACTGGGTGTGCTTCTGATTCAATGCTGTTAAGTAGGAGGTTACTGTGACTAGATAAACACTTTCCAAATAGAAAAACACCACTGATATATTCAGTTCTTTTTTATTGTTTTAAAATAAAGCCTGCTTGTGGATTTTACTAGCCTTTTTTGTGGTGTTTTTCTACTGCCAGCTTGGTGTTTTGTGGTTTTAACACTTTCCAAATAGATTGTTAATAACATTTCTCTGCCAGGTTTTTAGCTACTTATTAGAAAACACTACCGTCCAAGGCCAAGCCACAAAAGATATGGCTGTTCTACCATCTGTTTCAGATGTATTTCCATTGTATACATTTTTGTAATGTCATTTAATCATCCGTTTACACCAAGCATTATTGTTGTTCAGATTGTGCGTCCAGGAGTTTAACCTCTTTTGGCATCTCATTACTTCAAAACTCAGACTATGCCCTTGCCTTCTGCCAATGTCTGGCTCTAACCTGACAGAGAGGTTTAATTTCCGCTGTTCTGGCTTTAAAACAACTACCCACTGTGAAGAGACTTTGAGCCCAACTATAACAGATATGTACTCACATTACCATTTGAGCTGTGAGAAGGTTTTCTGAAGTGGGTGCTTACTCCTCTCACCTCCAGATACACATACACTGTCCTCTATGTGGAAATCTGCTCATCCAGCATCTACACACGGATTGAATTTTCCTATAAGTCTGGCAAGTATATCATTGTATATTATGTGTGTCTTTCAGGATATCCCTTTTTACTTCCTAGGGGTTAAACTGTGGAGTACGGCAGCTGAGTGTGCACTCCTAGTCTGCAGCATGAGGTCATGTTATGTATCAACAGAAGCATACATGACCAAGAGTGCAGGAATTAAAGAAAATTCAGATACGTGCCAGGCTTGGGAGTTAATGACCATAGAAGACCTTACAGACAGGTGACACAGTAATTAGAGTGTTATTTTATATCCTTTGCTGCACAGCCTTAGCACTTTCAGTACCGAATACTTGTCACTGACTTGTCATCTATGCCACCAGTATGCATAAAGTGCCTTGTATTTGTTGATAATGTTGGCAAAATCAGGGTATTATAGTGTTTCCATACGTCAACTAACCCCTTCTTATGATTCTTTGACCTCATACCTCTTATATATTTTGCCCTGACATCTGTGTGTCTGACTTTCTGTCAATTGGGAAAAAAATTGTTTCTAGCCCCACTCCAACCATCCCTTCATGGTTTTCTGAACTCCCGTCATTGTTGCTGCTGGACATCAACCTAGAAGTGATCTCAAGTAGACTGGATATCATTTCCCTGCAGAGTCCAGAAATGTATAATTTTGCATCTTTTGGAACTTTAGGCAGTATACACTTTCTCAGTTCTGAGTACTTGTTCATATACAAGGGAACTAGATAAGCTTATACAGATGACTAGAGAACCAACACAGCTTATCAAATTTCTTTCTGATGTCCTTGTTTCAGGGTCTATATTAGATCACAGAACACTTAAAAAAGCAAACGTTGATTGATCGAACTTATGTAAGCGAAAGCTTACAATCTTGAACTGTCAGAACAGCGATTTTTTTCCTAGGGAAAAAAATTGCTGTTCCAAAACACATACACACAACACAAGCACACCAAACAAACAGCAATCCACATACATACACCTAAAATCTGACACCTAACCCTACACTAAACTATACACACACCACTAACTATCCACTTGCCTTAACACAAACCCTAACCCTAAGGTCCGTCACTATCGCACACTCACCTCACCTGCTCCCTAACCCTAACTCACCTAACCTGCCCTAACCCTCACATCCACACAATTGCACACATACCTAACCCGCACCCTAACCCTAGCTCACCTAACCCACCCTAACACTCACATCCACACAATCGCACACTTACCTGAACCCGACCTGTAACTTTCCACCACAGCACTGAAAATACAGAAGCAACAGAAACGGACAACCAAATTCTTTCCCTAGTAAAAAATTCGGGTTTCTGTTGCTTTGATATTTTAAGCTTTCGCTTACATAAGTTCAATCAATCACCGTTCGCTTTTTTAAGTGTTCAGTGATCTAATATAGACCCTTGTTTAAGTGGTTGTGTGTAACCTACATAAGGTATAGCTTTCTTTTTTCTTTCAATATTTTCAGACCACACCCTAAAAATGGATGGTGGGTGCTTCCTGGGAAGGGTGGAGAGCTTTTTTGACTAAATTAACAGGAGCCTCAAGGAAAATGAATTGAAATCATCTTTATATAGATGAGAAAGTGATCCCTTCTGCCTTTGAGAGTATAAATGTCTTGCATCCCATAACCACTTATGATTAAATTAAACAACTACTTGTTAGTATTGTACTATAATTAGGAAGGCACAGTGATATTCTACTGATCTCAGAACTGTTGTTGGCTTTCCTGATATCTATCAAGATGGCCTACATTCTGAAGGACAATAATCAGCTTCTGAGTACCTAATTCAGCATCCAAACCCAAATATATACCAGGATTCATCAAGGCAATGACAAAGCTGTCTTCAACTACTGCTACTACAATACTTCATTAAGTCTGATGTCTCTGATCAAAACATGGATAATGGGTAGTTGTCCCATTTTTTCCATCATGAGATTGGCTTGTTCATATGTCCTGGCATTTAGTGCCTTAGGGCTGAGGGTTGGGATTCTGCTGGACCACAAGGACTTAGTGTAATCTTTTCAGGTCTCAGTAGTAAGAACCACCATTCAGATACCAGGCCTCTCCTTGACAGTCTTCTACCTTTGCTAGAGAAGACAATCTCTGTCCCAGATTTTAGGGTCTTTTATGGGTCTAGTCTTACATTCTGGCTCACTGGAACCAATCTCAATTTTGAAACCTTTTAATCCAGTGACTTAAAATGCAACATTTCAATGATTCTTCAACTAGCCTTGGAAAACATGAGCTAAAGTTACCATTTCCATCACCTTAGCAAAGCTTAGTCCATTTCAGACACTTATTTGATATGAGTTTGAATTAATCTCTCATGAAAACTAATACATTAAACTTGTCAATCTTTCATGACCTGCCAGAAGAGGACCCTTTAGTACTATGAAGGAAAGCAGTTCCTAAGAGAGGTTTTCCACCTGAGACCCCTATCAAAAAATCTAGCTACTACTTGCAATATGAATTCTGTAACCAAGATAAATTGGTTTTGTCCTTTGTAAGTGCTTCTTTTGTTGCTCTTACATTCATTTTCTGGATGTTCTTTGTCCAAGTAGTTCTTACTTGTATCTGACGAACTTCAGGCTACCAGGATTCACATGCAAAACAGTCTTGTTTTCCACAGAAATTAGGTTTTCCAAGACATGGTCATTATTTTTTCCTGGGGACAGTTTATGAGGTTTCATTATATCAGTACCATTTGCAGCCAATATTTTCTGTCAGAGATTCAGAACATAGATAAAGATCAACTTCAGACTTTATTATACATCAGCAGCTTAATTCCTGTCTAATGAAAATAAAGGACTTCACGGAAATGAGAAAATTGTTTATTTCATCCTGAGTATGTAGAGTAGCTAGAAGAAGCCAGTAACTAAAGAGATAGTTACTTAGTGTTTAACTAGCTGCATTGATTATAATCACTATGCAGTCTGTCAGCTACTTTCTTTGAAGTAAAGAACATTCATCTAGAGGTTACACCGCAAATATTTGCTTCAGGAGCATGTCTGTAGATGATTGTTGTGCTACTGACTTTTGACTGCTAGTGTATATTTTTATAGAGCATCATAGTTTAGATGTGCATTGTATAAATAGGCTTCCTTGGTAAGACTGGTTTGCAGGGTATCCCATCTTAGGCATTTCCTTGTATTACCTTATTTGCCTCCTTTGGGACTTCTCAGCTTCATAGGTATTTACTAGGCATGTAGTCCTGGAGATTATTAAGGAGCCTAACCCAAATTCCAATTTTTCCAAAGCACTGACTGGTTAAGTGGCTTACTCAAGGTCACACTTTAGTTTACACCCTGTACCCATAGCACAGGAAGCAATTCACAGCTTGAGTTCTTTGTGCTAACTGCCAGACTTCTTACTGACAAATTATTTGAAAACCAGTCATGTTAGGTATTCCTCATCTTTCCAAAGTCAGATAATAGAGCCATGCCCACACATACTCTACATTTATGTTTATAGTTGTATTTATAAAATGGTTTCCTGATATGGATTCTATTCAATATTCCTTCCGACATATCTTTTTCTTGCTATGAATGTCTACGAATTTATGCATACAAATGTAGTAAAAAAGTATGACTATTAGCTAAGAAGATTAGGCCATGATAAATATTTATGGATAATATTTGAAAACATATTTTAACTTCTTTTAGGAAGGTCCCCAGGACGCACAGGTGCAGGTAGTAGCAGCATGAGCGAGGGAACCTGGCACAGCACAAATGGATTATGAGACTGTTACAGTGGGTGCAGGACTATAGAAAGATACAACTCTGGTCTGGTAAGATCTGCTGATCTGTGGATGCAGTGAGTGTTCCCACATTAGCTCTTTCCTTACATTAACTATTCATTTGTATTAATATCTCAACAATAACGTACCAGTCTAAACTTTATTGCTTGAAGATGCTATTCCTGAAAAACGTTGTTTAATTTTTTAGTGGCAAAACTGAATCCTTAACTTTAGCTAAAGTTTTTGATGAGTGTATAGTTTTAAAATGAAGCAAACATCAGCTGAAGAAAAACCTGAATCTGTTTTAATTCCCATGTAGTTTTAAAAGGAAATGTTTCATGTATTAAATATGAGGAAGACATAGCCCATGGATGAATAAAGACTTTGTTGAAATTACTTTTAATTAAAAATTAGTGAGTATTTATAATTGTATAATGTAACTTTAACATACGTTGCCATCTAGTTATGGTATGAATAACAAACCAAAATCAGCTTTGGAGAATTCTGAAGCAGTCATGCTTAAGTGTCCATGTGTTCACAGATAAGGTCTAAGCAATCAGTCTATAGACCATTACAAGCCTAGCCAATACTCCATAGTCAAGAAATCCATACAGCCTCAAGAAGGGCAACACAAGAAAAGAATCTGAGACTTCCCATCCAATTATTTAGGCTTGCTTTGAAGATGGCAAGGATACTACTCTGCTGGACATGTAGGGGATCTTTGTTCACAAGGTGGGAATATGTTGGCATATGACTGTGTCATGCCTATGTGTCTTGTTTTTTGTTGTTGAAGGTTTACTTCCTGCAACTAGGTATCTGAGGAACCATTTGTTCTGCAAAGGAGTTTAATGTCAAAGAGGGTCAGAACTGTCATGGCTCAAAATGCAAGACACTACTCACCACAAAGGAACCTATAGAAGAATGGGGTACAAGGAGTGGTCTGATAATCTGTCTGGATAACTGAGGGTCTTGTTGCCATTGATTTTTTTGGTTTGGAATCCCAGAGGTCTCTCAAGCTGAACGATACATTTAGTGAAACACATGCCAAAAGTGTTTCTTTTATGTTTAATAATGAATCACCTCAATGGTATGATGTGAAAGTGTTTTGTTTGCCAGAAAGATCTATACAACTTTTATACATTTAGTTGCAACAACTGTACTTGTACCAAATGTTTACATGCAGCAATTGCAAGTAAGTGAAGGAATGAATACAATACCCAATTTATAGTAATCTGCAAATTGAGATAACAATGGCCAAAGTGTTGGCTTTTATGTCTGAAAAATAGATGCTATAAAATAAATGGCCTAACACTCAGCCTTGAGTTACACTACTGGTAACTTTTTCTTCCTTTCAGAAGTGATACCTGAGACTCTAACTGCATGGGTTTTCTGATTTAGAAATGTAGCTATCCACTGCAATGCATAAGGATTTATATTCAAATTTGCAATTCTGTCAATAATGCCTGCATGCAGAACTGTGTCAAAAGCTTTGGCCAGTCCAAATATATTCTATGACTTTTTCAATGAAATCTAGGTTAAGAAGGCAAGACCTACCTTCGACAAAGTTCAATTGATGAGCATTCAGGGTTAAGAGATTTTCAATATCCAGGTTAATGAGGTGTGAGATCATTTTTTTGCAACTTTACACAGCAGGCTATTGAGACTAATGGATCATTAGTTACCAGTGTATATTGTTTTACAGGCTTTGAGATATAACCATTGGAGATGCTTAGATTAAAAATGTTAATTGGGGCTTAGATAAGCCATATTTGATAATGACATTTCGACAGCCTGATATATTTTCAGGGCTCAAGAGTGAGGTGTTCTAAGTTTTTTGACAGGGCTAAGAAGACTTGTTCCATAGTAATTATAGAGGTAAGTGGCACTATGGAATTTGTGGATTAGCACTATTTTTGTGGACTACCTCCAAATATTGCTGGCTGTTCAGTCTTAAGTTCTTCACCTAGTTAAAGAAAGATTTGTAGTTGCTTTGGTTTCAGTGACCATTTTAAATCCATATTTGGCTTTGAGCTTCTTACTGGTTCCCTTGAGCACTTTATTACTTTGCTTAAGTGAACTGTTAATTATGGCAGAATGAAACCTCTTTTCCTTTTGTTATTATATTGTATATTTACAAAGGTAGTTTTATTTTAATTTTTATTGTGTTTGGAAAGAACAGGGACTGCCTTATCAATACAACTATCTAACCATGAGTAGAAGTCAGAAGCATAGGCAGGGGCTTTAACAATGAAATCCATCCAAGGAGGATTACAGTGGAATTTAATTAATCAAGTAGTTGAGAAAGATTTCCTATTGGGATGTGCTTAAACACTGTGGTATTTACAGAGGAAATACTGTCATTTTTGGAGAGAAAGGTCACTAATTTTAGCCTGATTTATTACAGGAAGATGATACACATAGAGGTGTTGAAGAATGAAACATATTTTGGAGGATACGATAATGGGTATTCAGGTCACTAGCAGGACAGTTAACTCTTTCTACAGCCTATTTGTCCCTAGAGGATTGGTTCCAGCCCAACAACTTGTAGTTTATTGGCCATTTTGGGTCAGTTCCTGGCTCTTTTCAACCCCCTGCTATAAAGCCCGTTTTTGCGTGCTTTAGCGCAAAGTTGCTCATAGAGCAGCATAGGGCAGCGCCGGTTAATCAAGTTTAAACTATTTCTGGCTGCGTAAAGTCTACTCTTCAATTTTTCCCTTAGAACTGCTCTACTTGCAATCTAAACAGCCTATACTCTAACTGAAAAGCTCAGCACTTGCTCCTAAAGCATTTTTTATACACGTAAAGCACTCTTAAACAAAAGAAAGTACTTCATTCACCTAAATTCCCTTAAGTACCCATTTCCCTATAGATCCTTTCTGACTCAGTTACACAGCAATCTGTTTCACTATTCTAGCATGTCGAAGGGTCAGTTGCTGGCATCCTCTCCTGTTCAGCTGGTGAATCTGGGAATCTTGAGGCAATGTTACAATTGCCTCATGTACACAGACAACCCTCTCCTCCTCCCAACAAATACAAATATATGCGAGAGATGCAACTATATAGCCAAACTGGAGGCTGAGCTCTCTCAATTCAGTACTGGCAAGACCAGTCAGGAGGAGAAGGTAACCACGCACACCACAAACCCAGTCTCACATAGAACTATCACAACTGCAAACCAAACACATAAATACACAAAAACATACTCGGAGGCGCTGATTAAAAATCTACCAAAACAACAGAGGCCTCCAAAGCAGACACCCAAGCAACCGCCACCTCAAGACATAGCACATGCAACACATAGTTCACAAAGTCAGTGTGCTAAACAGTCACAGTTCTTAAGGCCAAACAACATGCCAGACACACTTGTAATAGGTGACTCCATAGTCAGACACACTGACGTCCCACTCACCAGACTGAACAAGGAAAAGGTCACAGTAAGCTGCCTGTTGGGAGCTAGAATCTGCTACATAACACAAGCACTCAGGTCACTCCACAGCAAGTACAAATATGACTCAGTCATTGTACATGCCGGTGTGAACAACCTGAGGCACCTCCCTGGACTACATGAAAAGAGACATAGAGGAGCTCTCTGATTATGTAGCCCAGGCCGGTATGACCCTGACCCTGAGCAGCATCTTACCCTCACCAAGAATGATGCCACAGTACAAAGACAAAATGATCAGTTTTAACAATTGGCTTAATTACTGGTGTCATTCTAAGGGGATCCAATGTCTGTCTGCTTGGGATGACATGCTCGACAAGCCACGCTGCTTCGCAAGGGATGGCTTGCACCTGTCACCCCTGGGCTTCCGGATATTGGCCAAGGATCTTGCCACCCCCATAGTGCCTTTTTTAGGCAAGGCTCAAATGACA
>NC_056748.1:238759238-238851738 GCF_019279795.1 Protopterus annectens | reverse complement strand
GAAGGAAAAGCATATCTAAAATCATCCATTAATGAACTGAACACTTCTTACCAGCATATAAGGAATGAACTCCAAGATTTATTTATAGAGGGTTCAATTTCTATTGATATGCTTAATTTTCTCTCTGTTCCTTACCCTAAAATATCAGTCATGTTTGGGCTGCCAAAATTGCATACAAATCTTAGCCAACCACCCATGCAACCCATTGTAGACTCCAAGGGGTCCATTACCCACCCCCTTGCAAGATATCTAGACAACAAGTTAAAAGATTACATATTGAGTGAGACACATATCTTCAAGGATTCATGGAGCTTCTGACAAGCAATAGATGAGCTACCTTTCAAGGACACTTTTGTTTTTATTACTTTCGATATTTAAGGACCTTTATTCAGTCATAACTCACACAATTGGTTTGGAGTGGTTTACTGATTTCTTATATGAAAAAGATATCTCACACTTTCAGGTCTTGGTCTTTTCACAACTGATGGAGATTGTCCTTAAAAACAACTTCATTTTGTTTAACAAAGAAATTTACTTACAACAAGAAGGGGTGGCTATGGGGTCCGCATGTGGTGCTCTATATGCAAATATTGTAGTTAGGCAATGGCAGAAGAAATTTCTTTTTTCTTCATGTTATTTTGAGCACATCAAATTTTACACCGGGTTTTTGGATGATATGTTTGTTCTGTGGGATGGACCTGTTGATACTATTGATGATTGTATAAACTATATTGGAACCACCACAGAAATTCACCTATACCAGAGACCTTGACAACATTTCCTTTTTAGACATCTTAGGGGAAAATGATTATGAAAATAAGATGTTTGTTTCAAAGATCTTTAAGAAAAGCATGTATTCAAACTCACTACTGAATTTTTCTAGCACACACCCAGTCAAACAAAAGAAAGCAACAGTTAAGGGACAGTTTGTGTGTGCAGCTCATATGGTATCTGGTACTGATGAATTTTTAGATGAATGTGACAACTTGAAAATATGTTTCAAAAAAGAGGCTATCCTTGTAAGTTTGTTAGTGATATAATGATTGAGGTGGTTAACGAGAGAGCGCGGGTTTTAAGTACCTTTACTTTCTTGTAATATGATTGACAGTGGTCCTTCCACCAGTAATCAAGAAACTAACATTGTTGCAAGTAAGAATGATTATAAGACTTCTTTCATCACTGTATTCACTCAAGATAGTTACATGCTAAGAAACATCTTAATAAAAAACTGGTCTATTTTGAGACATGATAAGAACATCAAACCACTAATAGGACCGCAACCTATTATGCTATATAGGAAAGGCAAGAATATGAAAAACATATTTGAGAGCAGTGACTCTTACTCAAGCCACATTCAGGTTCTATGAACAAATGTGGCAGATGTAATTATTGCAGTTACATAAAAGAAGGCAGTATTTTTGACATCAATAATATTGAAATTAGAATCAATCAGAAATATAATTGTAACTTGGACAAAGTGATTTACTGTGCCATCATACCTCCCAAATGTCCCGAATTACTCAGTTTTTACCGAGTTTTGGGGTCCAAATAATGGGGTGCCACGATTCTCGAGTTGCACCCCTTCATTTCCGATTTTTTTCTTTTTTTATTTTTCCTTTTTTCAAATTTTCGCTCTTTTGCTGACGTCATCACGTGCGCGATGATGTCAGCGCATCAGGGCTACCAGCCTGTCGGAATTGAGCTCAAGTAGCTCACGTTGACGTTGTGCACAATTTCCAGCTGCTCAAATGCGAGCGGGATTATCAACAGCACTCTTGTTTGTAAATGAAATGAATTATTTTCTTTTCGTTGGGGAACATGGATTATTCGGCAGCACTGCAGTCTGGCTAGAAAGAAGACTCGGCAGGTAAGGAATGAACGGTGTGTGTGTGTGTGTGTGTGTGTGTGTGTGTGTGTGTGTGTGTGTGTGTGTGTGTGTGTGTGTGACAGAGAGAGAGAGACTGCAGACAGAACTCTGATGATTCACAGAGTGCATCTCCCAAGATTATCATATTTTGTAACAGCTTACATCCACGCACCTATGTTGTACTTGTAGTGGTTCACGCATAGTTTTATAGCTGTTTTTAGTTTAAGAACATTAATAGAGGTGAAGATAAAGGTCGGAACATAGATTGCTGCTGTACCGATAGTATACTCTCAAGAATTGGCACACCCATCTTGCCCAACCTTGGATGCTCTACTATATAAAATCTGAAGGCAATGCAGATACTAAATAGGGAACAATGTTTTTGGCCAGCTAGGTTTCCATAATGAAAAAAGTCAACCGCTTACAACAAAACTGAAATAATATCAGACTTGTTGTAGATGGGCCTCACATTAGAATAGAATGCCCTAGCAGGAATCAATGGTTTCCAGGTATCTGATCAGTAAAAGTAACCAGCTCTCTGGGTATGTCACATAAAAATGGTATCTTAAGATTGTTCTAGCTCATCTGGGAAAGGGTTTAACCATCGTAATAGCTAAAAGACCCCCAGAAAACATGAACCTCCATCTCCAGCACACACCATCACAGAAAACAATTTGACCAAAGCTGAATGTGAATAAAAAGGCATTAACAGGATAGCTTTCTAAACTACCTTCATAGCGGTTGGCAGAAAAAGTATAAAGGCTCTCCACTGAGTTATAGCCGCAAAACTCTCTCATTAGGAGTTCCTTAATGTTCTGACCTTGGACTCCTTCTTTGTTTCCATTTACAGTTTCTTAACAATGGAACAGTGTACACATCTGGCAGCCTTTGTTATTTTTTTTTACTTGTTTATCAGGTTGCCAAGCTGTGCATACATCAGTTTCAATGAAGACATGGAAACAAAAACTGCAGACACAAGATATTATAGAATGTTGCACTAGCACACGCTGCTTAATACAAACAACTTTACAATACATTTTTTTAGCAGTAAGTATAGGAGAAGTTAGGTTCTATGTCTCACTCACAAAAAAATGCTACAGAACGAGAGTTGGTGATACCTTATTATCATCTAACAACTGTGTCTCTGCTGAACTCCCTCAACAGCCTATGCTGAGTCCCCTTCTCTTTGGCATCTACTTCTCTGATGTGAAATCAGATCTTCAAGGTTTGTGAGCTTTGAACAAGTTTGATGATGACTGAAAACTGGGTACAATTATAACTGATTCCTCCCACAAACTGCATATACTCAAAGAATGTCTAGAGACAGTTGTGCTATAAAATGTAAATACAAAATCCAAATAATTCTTGTAGAAGTAAAGCAGTATGCACATTAATTTTATGGTAAATTGGGTGAAATAGCCAGGTAATGGGACATTGGAATGGCTGTAGAGGGACTCTGGTGCCATATTTTGGTTGTTTGTTCTTCAGTTTGCGTTTGAAAGCTGGTATCCCATGATTTCATTGGAGTGGGCGGGGTTGCATAATTATGTATGCAAATATTATGCTAATCAGTGTACAGATTTGTACCTATTTTTCATGAGCCTTGTCCAGATTTTTGATGTTTCCAGGTTGAGAGGTATGTGTGCAATGTGTACCACCTGTTCTTGCTTTTACATAGGTAAGACTGATAGAAAGTTAAAATATCACATATGCAAACCCCTATATAACATAAGGAATAAAAAAGAAACTAATTCTCTTAGCAAACATGTTTTGGAGTACAATGACCATAAGTTACAAGTTTTTATTATAGATAATATCAGTACCAGTATGAGGGGTGGTGTATGGTCACTATTACTTGAGAAAAGAGAATTATACTGGCAACTGCGTTTGAATGCTGGGAACTGGCCAGGCCTGAGTGAGCAAATTTCCATTAGCCAATTTTAAAACTGAAGGCATTGGAAAGATAAAAAATATATTTCTACATTATGGATTTTAACATTTTAAATAATTCACATGGTCAGTATTTATTATGTTAATGTGTATTTATTTCGCTTAACATTTTTTACTATATCTAGTTTTTAGTATTTAATTATACATATTTATTGCTTCAACATATTCAACATATTTAAATATGTATTGTACATTGTCATTTTATGAAGCAGTGCTTATATATAGTGTTTTTTAGGGTGGTGTGTTCCATGAACTTTTTCAGTTTGTATATTTTGTCTGCTTTTTAAATTCAGTGACTGTAGATATTGTGCTTTTAATGACATAATTGATTAGTTCATAACTGGGTGGAACTTCCTGTTTGAACTGTATAAAAAGGAAGTAACTATGTAGGGTAAATTGTCTGATGAAGTCTAGATCTTTCTGGACGAAAGTGCTCATCCTTGGATTTTTATGATCTGAAGTTAATAAAGTAGATTCTACAACTGTGTGGTGATTTGCAGCCTGCATTACTTTGAGTGGGTTCAATCCAGCTACTTCTTCTAGCTTTTGTGTTTATCTGCTTCAGTTTGTACTTTGTGACTTTAATAAAGAACAAGGCAATACTCAGTAAATCAACACAGTAACTTCAGACTTCAAAATCACAGGAAATATTTTAAAACAACATTGCAGGACAGTCTCAAATAAATACAGAAAACATCTCAACTAATCTTTACGATATTCCTATCTATATCTAAAAATAGTTACTATGCCCTAAATCTTACTTACAGCAAGGCAAATGCAGATGGTGATGATGAGTGGATGTTCTTGCTAGGTCTAAGACAAAATGCACAAGCTCTCTCTGAGAGAGTTCTTACTATCAAATATTACTGCTGGGTTAGCTTGGATGACATCAGTAGTATTCTAACTTTCAGCATATTATTTGTCATCCCTACATAAAATACAGAACATTGTGAACACTCAGCTAGGTATACCACATTCCTAGGCTAAAACAGAAACTAACAGAATTTAACATATCTGTGTGAAAAATACATATCCCACAGATGTTTTGCAGATTGAAAGCCATAAAACAATAAAACACTTTTACATTTTAAACCTAATAATTACATTTCTCTAAGACAATGCAAAAAACTTCTAGCTCTAAACATTGTGTCTGCTACACTGAAACTGAGAGAGAACTTGTATAGCACAATCATAAAGCAACTTAATTTAAACTTATTTTGCAAGTTAACCCTTTTATGTTCTAGTTTCTACTGTTAAAACATACATTTGCACAGGTATATAGTTTATATGCATTTCTGTTCTAAGTTAGTAGGGCATGCTGTGGTTACATTTTAGCTCAGTACATAACATACAGTTCTATATAAATCATATCAATATTCACCAATGACATAGAATTATTTACAAAATTCCAGATAGCTGGACTGACAATATTTCCCAATATTGCAAGTAGCTCCAGCAAATGATAGGGGACTAGAAAATTGAATGCCCATAGGATGAAACTGAGTGCAGACAACAGTTGTCATGTCAGCAAATGCAGAGAAATTAGAAGTTGATGAAAAGTAAGATAGAACAAACAAAAAATGGCCATCACGTGAGGCATATAATAACAGCATAAAAGAAAAAAAGCCATTTGAAACTAAAACAGGATTGAGAAACCTGCACAGTCATATAAATGGTTAAGTTGCTTTTGTCTTTAATCACATAGACTTCATCAGAACCAAAAAGCCATCAACCTCTGCACACTTAAATAATCTTAATCTGTCACATGATCATCATTCAATTACCCCAACTACATTAAAAAATATGCAAACCAACATTTAAAAACAACCTTAAAAAAAATCACATATTTTCAAAAATAATGCTCATGTATGCATAGCATGTATTGTTATATTTATTATATAATTTAGCAGCTTTCAACTTAAGAACACTGTTAGTACTAAGAATATCATTCAAGCCTGGATGTTTATTCACTTCCAATTTTAGTTGTCACTTTAACTCACAATATTCCAGTTTAGTAACTCATAGGCCCCATCTCATGTTTGTTGAGACCTCTTCATTTACAGAAAACAAGAAACCTTTAAAGGCCACATATTTCTCATCATGTCTCCTTGTTGTACTGGTAAAATTTCTCTTACCAATGCTATAGGTGCTAGTAAATCCTTTTACTCAACCATTTCTCTCTTTTTTCAATATAATATGAATTGCATTCTGACAACATGCCAAATACACTAAACCCTGAGTACCACATTTGAAGTAACCACTTTTCGTTTCAGGTTCAACTGTAGCAAAAATATTTTCCTTCCTGTTTGCATTGATGTATGTGCTCTGCTTACACACGTACATGTACTGCTCACACATATATGTGAACTGCTCACGCATATCACATTTAAAGCTTCCTGCCTTTGCTCTGTCTGCATCTGTGGGCAATACAGAATTATCAAACTCATGTTGCTGTTTAGATTGGTGATAGACTACATCAGCAAACAGGTCAGAGGGGATGGATTCATTGGGCTACTATATGCAGATAATGTGGTATAACAGGACAGGGGTTTAAACAGGAATTGCAGCAAATGTTAGTTCAGTTCTGCAGATTGTCAAGTGTTACCTTTAACATTCCTTCAGCTAAGTCAGGAATCTTAAACGTAATACCCATTTTAAATGGCACACCCTTCGCTGACCAGAGTGACATAGCAAATCTACTGCCTGATAAATTTAGCTCTAACTTCACCCCCAACTCCCCCTACTCCCTCTTGTGAAATTCTTTCTAGTGTATCCCCCAACTATCAACAGGGAACAGATCCTGTAGGTGCTTGCTAAGGCCAAAAACAGTGCTTCAATTGGCCGTAGCCTCTTAAATAACCAAAAACATGACCTAGCAAGATCACTTGAGGCAATCTAAAACTACAGCCTCAAAACAGGTTATGTGCCAGGTGAATGGAAGGCCACAATGGTCCCCAGGAGCTACAGGCCCATGAGTCTCACAAGATTAATATGCAAAGCTATGGACCAAATTATCATGGAAATGATCAACAAGTACATTGGCAACCTAGAGACACTGGACCCATCCCAGTTTAGCTTTGTTAAGGGAAGGTCTTGCCTACTTAACCTGGTAAAATTATTTGAGAGGGTCACCATGGCTATTGATAAGGAGAAAATAATGCATACTGCCTAGCTTGACCTGGCCAAGGCATTCAATACAATAAACTACTCAAGTATTTTTGACAAACTCTCAAAACTAGACATAAATCCTACATAACTCACTGAATTACCAGCTGACTCACAGATGGGACCCAAGACGTCAAGAACAGTGAGATCACCTCCACCAAGAGACTAGTCATCAGCGGAGTACTGTGGGCTCTATGTTTGGCCCACTCCTGTTGGCATATAATTCTTGAAATTCAAGGCTAGATGTCAAAGGCTTCTAGCTCATCAAGTTCACAGATGAATATACATTGAGAGTTATCATAGATCTCTGCCATGGCAATAACATTCTACAAGAGGATCTAGCACAAACAAATGACTGGTGCGAAAACCACAGATTAAAACTCAATGCAAAGTTATGCATTACAGTGTCCTTGGGGAAAACATCCATCCAAGCTAATTACTTCATTGATACAACACCCCTAAGAGATGACCCAATAGTTAGGGATTTGCAAACATATGTAGATAGTAATCTGGCATTCGACTAACACGTAGCCAAGATAGTAAAAAATCATTCTATGTCACCCAATCCATAAGCAAGAGTATGGCATTTAGGTCCAATGAAGTAACAGTACCAGTCTACTTAGCCCTTATCGGACATCGCTGAGTACAATGCCCCTTTGGCATGTACCTAGCCAGGCACTTGCAACAGTTGGAATTCCCGTAAAGGTTCCACACCAGGAAAATTCAGGGTATGAATACCTTGTCCTACATAGACGACTTTAAGGTCCTATCTCTGTACTCAGTCTCCTCTAGTTACTGAGAGGTGATCTATGCCTCAGATCCAGCTCTGATAGGTCTTGCACATCCAACAGGCAAACAACACCAGAAACACTACATGCAAGGACCTGAACTTTGTCTGTAATACAAAAAGAATCTACTGGATGGACAGATATGTGCCTCGAGGGATTCTCTTTCTATGTAATCATCTCCTTGTCTACATGAAGCAGAATTCATCCCTGACCCTGTTCAAAGAAACCATGATCACTGGATGGGAAATCATAAATTCACCCCTGACCTGGCCTCTATGTCACTGATGGGTAGAAGCTGACAATAAGTAAATTAATCCCCAACCATATACCCCACAAAATAAGTCTTAGCTACCTCCTTACTAATATACTTCACCATATAGGTGTCCAAGTGGAGACAGGTGAAGTGATGACATCTCATGTAAAAATGAAAAATGTGGGGTACATGATGATTATGGTGAGGAGGAGAATCACAAATGCATTATAATCAAAGACAATCATTTGAAACTGCTTGCCATTGTTTTTACCTGCAGAACATCAATGAAGTATGCAACCTCTGCTCCAACCACACGAATATTGTTGGATGCCTGTGTATATGGACAGCGTGATCCACTCTTCCAGTCCACACAGAAACAGTTTACATCTTCTATTTCCAGCATTTTCTATTGTATGAAAATTAAAATGAAAATAAATAGTAAATCTGTGTCAGTGCAAATTATATATCTAACTCATACAGTTTGCAGATAGTCTACTTTTTTGAAAATTATTAAATTATGTCTGTTGAATATGTAGAAGGCAAACAAAAAATGCTGGATTCAGAGTTCCTTTAGTAGCAATTCACAACATTCTAGCTGCTGATTCTAATATGAATCTCAGAGTATAGACCACAGTTGTCCATATCTGCTTGTCAGTCTCCTTTTAATTCAAAAATCTCAAGCTGTATACTGGGCTAGCCCTGAGGTATGTGGAGCATTATTTTATTATACTGCATAGAGGATCAGGGATGGCAGAGCAATCTGACTCTAGAAGGGAATACCTGGTCCAAAAAGGGGTTTTAAAAAGTACATGAATTTATTTATTTATTTATTTATTTGACATTTGTTTACCAGGATGGTCCATCTAGGTCAAAAAGAACGCATTCTCTGCAGAGACTCAGGGAGAAAAGCTCCAAGATTACAGACTTACTCTACAAGCACTATAATAGTGGATACTGTGATATACAAAAAAAAGTTGATTTAGATACAAGTGATGAGATAGTCAAACTCAATGTTTTAACATTACTAGGAATACAAAGTATGTACATATAATGCAACATATGCATTTGCACAATACTTTCAGTGAAAATCTATGATGTAGGCAGTGGTTAACATTGTTGTTCATTTTTAAAGCAGAAATGAGATTTTAGCTACCTTGTTGTGATACAGAGAAGCCATAGTTGTAGGAAATGCAGCACATTTATGAGAGGCATAGTTGTATGAAAGGAGGTGATTTATTAGAAGTGAGGAATATTAGAGGATTGTTAGCTAATATACGTAATGTTATTTGAACTTAAGGAAGACTAGGGGAGTGGGCAGTATGGTAGATGGAATAGAAAGAGGGAGAGAGAAAGTGGTGTAGAGGCTAGACAGGGATGGAGCATGGACATAGGCAATAATTATTTAGATGTTGTTTGAATGAAGTTTTGAAAGCTACTACATTAGGAATAGTTGTGGTCGATGGTGGGAGTGAATTACACATTTTAGAAACAGAGTAAGAGTATAGGCCTTGTCCTGGTTTTTTGAGGGTTTGGAGTTAGAGAGCAATTTCTTATCTTCAGACCTAAAGGTTCTTTTGGGGTTGTAAGGTTTGATTATGTTGTTCAGAACAGGGCAGGCTGGGAAGTTATTGTCTATGTTGTGTAGTGTTATGAGTTAGATTTAGAGGATGTGATTGGGGAATTCTAGACAATTTAGTATTTGTAACGGCATACAATGATGAGTGCTTGTTTTGGAATTGGTGGCAAACTTTTCCACTTTGTTGTAGCACTGTTCCATTTTGGATCTAGTGGAGATTTGAAGGATAGACAAAACAGAGGCACTGTATAGAAGGGAGGGTAGAAGCATAGTTTTGGCAAGAGTGATCTTGGTTGATAAGTTTGGGCAGTGTTTGTTTCTGTAGAGTGCCAAGTTTCTGGTGTTTTTTTTTATATTTTGTCAGACATAGAGACCAGCTTTAACTTCTTCTGCTTCTTCTTTTGGCTTTTTCCCGGTTAGGGGTTGCCACAGCAGATCATCTGTCTGCTCATGATTGGCAGTGGAGTTTTACAGTGTCGAGTTGCCAGCCCAGTGTCACACACACACACACACACACACACACACACACACACACACACACACACACACACACACACACACACACTCTCACACCTGGGGCCAATTTAGAGTGTCCAATCCACCTACAGCATGTCTTTGGGATGTGGGAGGAAACCGGAGCACCCGGAGGAAACTGATGCGACCACAGGGAGGACATACAGACTGCACAGAAGGCACCCCAGCTGAGAATCAAACCGGAGAACCTCTTGCTGTGAGGTGGCAATGCTAACCACTGCACCACCGTGGCCGCCCTGGAGATCAGCTTTAACTGATCATCTATAATAACACCTAGCAGTTTAGTGTCAAGAATGGTATTGTCAGCCATGTGTATTTTGAATTGATTAATTTTGATAGAGCAATTTTTTTGGAGGGAAGAAAATGAGTTTAGGTTTTTTTTTTTTTTTTTTTTTTTTTTTTTAGAGTTTAGGAATAGCTGATGATTAGTAAGCCAGGATTCAAATGCAGACAATGTTTGTCATATGATGTTGTGAAGTTGGGGTAATGTAGGAGAAGTGCAGATAATAGTGGCATCATCTGCATAATGTATGAGTGTTCTAGTGGGTGAGGCAGTATATAGGCTGTTTGTAAATATATTGAAGAGTAAGGGACCAAGGATAGAGCCCTGTAGGTCTCCAGCGGGGTTGTGTAGAAAGAGACAGATTGAATTTAGCCATTTTACTGTTTGTTTTCATTCATCTATGTAGCTGTGGAACCATCATAGAGTGGGTGAGGTAAGGCTTAGGTTTGTAAGCTTGTCCAGGAGTATGGAATGTGAGATGGCATCAAATGCCTTAGAAAGGTCAAGAAATATTGCAGTTACAAAGCTACCAGAGTCTCTACCTCTGTTTACAGATTCTGTAAAGGGTAGGAGGGCTGTGGATGTCCTGTGGCCTGAATGAAAACTATGTTGGGTATATGTTAGAAGGTTGTTTTGTAGTCGGTATTTTATTAGTTATTGATGAATACATTTTTTCTAATATCTTGGAGATGGGAGACAGGAAGGCTATGGGTCGGAAGTTGGCTAGCTCAGTAAAGTTTCCACTTTTGTGAATATGGATGATGTGGGATGTTTTCCATAGGTTTGGCACTAAGGATTCCGAAATAGATCTATTGAGTAAGCTGCTGATTGGGTAAGCAATGGAATTGGCAGCTAATTTGAGGTATTGGGGAGAGGGGTTGTCTGCAAAGGTGCAGTACAGTTTAAGTTTCAGCAGAAATCTTTTTATAGGGCTTGTAGATATGGGCTGTAAGAAAAATATGGGTGAATTATTGGAAAGGTGATTCAGGTTGCTATGGTGGGGAAGTTTGGAAGTAGCTGAGGAAGTACTGTTAAGGGAAATTAAGGAGGTAGTGGTGTAGGGGTTGGGAGTTTTAGAGATCAGATCAGCTATGGCTTGTTCTTTGGCTATTTGAGAAGGAGGAGCATTTAGTGAAAGGGAGAGGTATTTTTTGTGCCAAGGGTAAGAAGGGTTGATATTGAGGACCAAAAGTTTTTGGGTTAGTTTTGTACTCCTGTTGTAGGTGGGTATAGTATAATTGTTTATCTGTGACAACCTGTTTTTTTTAACTTGGTTCTGCAGTTCTTTGAAATGTATTAGAACTACTTCTTTTTTTAGTCTGCTTCCTGATACCCCATGTTTTGTCACTTTTTTCATTAGATTTTTTACATGCCTTAGTTAGCCAGGGGGCAAAATTATTTCTAACTCTTTTAGTGCAGACTGGAGCCGAAGTGTCCAGTATTTTTAGGAAGGTGGTGTTGAAATAATGCAGAGCTTCATCTAAAGGGAGATGTTTAGTGGTGACCAGTTTTTGTGAAGCAGTTCACTGACTTTGTCTTTAGTAAAACTAGTCAGGTTGCATACAGATTTTAGAGCATGTGCTTTTGGTAGGTGTGTATTGGCTCTAATGGCAAAAGTGGGTAGATGGTCACTTAGTGAGCTTGGAAGTGTGCCAGTAGAGGTAAAGTTTGTAGGATGTGAGACCAAAATCCAATCCAAGATAGATTGTTGAGTGTAGTTATTATTGCACCTAGTAGGGCAGGTAAAGAGTTGAGAAATGCCATACAGATTGATGCTATTTGTTGGTAATTGCGAGGAGAGAGATTGCCAATCACTGCTGACACTGCCTAACATACTAGTCTCATGCGTAATAGTTTGGGCAGTCCATGATGGTATGTCTTCTAGAATGGGAATATTTTGTCATGGGGGAATATACTGAACAATGATACATATACATTTAGTACTATTGAGTCATAGTGATGGTGTTTGGTACTATTGAGTCATAGTGATGGTGTTTGGTACTATTGAGTCATAGTGATGGTGTTTGGTACTATTGAATCATAGTGATGGTGTTTAGTAATATTGAGTCACAGTGATGGTGTTTGGTACTATTGAGTCATACTGATGTTGTTTGGTACTATTGAATCATAGTGATGGTGTTTGGTACTATTAAGTCGTAGTGATGGTGTTTGGTACTATTGAATCATAGTGATGGTGTTTGATAATATTGAGTCACAGTGATGGTGTTTGGTACTACTAAATTATAGTGATGGTGTTTGGTACTACTGAGTCATAGTGATGGTGTTTGGTGCTATTGAGTCATAGTGATGGTGTTTGGTACTACTGAGTCATAGTGATGGTGTTTAGTACTATTGAATCATAGTGATGGTGTTTGATACTATTGAATCATAGTGATGGTGTTTTTCACTCTTCTGATATACTGGGTAGTCATGTGAGCTTATTTCACTATGTCAGTACATTAAGAACAATGCACCATACATATAGCTGAGTGTTTGTCTTGCCAGTTGTAAAGTATGCTTACAGATAGCAAAATATCAGTGCACTCCTGTAGCTGAATTTGTAGGCAGAAAAACATGACAGGAGTCACCCACATATACTAAAATATCTAATAAAGAAATGCATTAATCGAAATGTCAGCAAATTAAATCCTTGAAAATATCCATTGTATTTTACAATTAATCATACCTTGCAAATATCAGCTAGCCAGTTTTCATCTCCTTTGTCAATAAATCCATGAATAACAAAACGAGTTTTCCTGCTTGCTCTGTAGTTGGAGGTAGAAATTGTTGAAGGATTTACAGCACTGACTTCCTGTAGGAAAATTCAGCATAATAATAAATTGGTGAGGACATGATTTTCTTTATGGCTAATTAATGCCCCTAATCATGATTATAGTCACATGCACTTTACAAAAGTTTTAGCCAATACAAATATTTTTAGTTTGAAATGCATTTGATTGGTAAACAGTTCAAGGGTGAACTACCCTATCCCATTTACACTGTAATTACAGCTCTTTGTTCTGGTGCTAAAATATTAGATCAGCTGAGGCATTCAGAGCATAACACATCTGCAAAATGGTAAAACATATCTGAAGAGATGGGTACAGAAATCTGATGCAGTGACTCACAAGATAATGGTATCCCTTAGGAATCAAAGAGCTTCTTAGATTACAAAATGGGATAATGATTATTATATGCATTTTTTTCTGGTGCAATAAGATTTATCCTTATATATTCTGTAAAATTTTGAGAGCACAGAAAGTATTTCTATGTGAAATCATCTTATAACGATTGTCATCAAGGAAGACAGTTTTCCTTCTATCATAAGAAAGGTGTGAATTTGTGCAACTGGCTTTTTTGTCATCTGAAAATTCCTGTGATAAGGATAGTCCCAACACAGCATATTATAGATAGGGTCTATATTATCATATTGCACACCCAGAAGAACGAACGACAGATAATCGACCCCATGTAAGCGTAAGCTTACAAAGTCAAAACTTCAGAATAGCGATTATTTTCCAATGGAAAACAATCACTGTTCTGAAACAAAAAAAAAAAAACAGTAAAACATTACTTAATGTGGGGGGCTTTGCCCCCACACCCACACACCCTACTTAAATATACCAACTCTGAGATCACACTACAGTGCCGAAAAAGCAAAGTGGCGAAAGCAGCCAAACTAATTCTTTCCCACCGAAAGAATTCGCAGAGCAGCCACTTCACTATTTTGCCTTTTTGCACTTTACTGTTCAACAAAAACGCATTCGACAGCCTGCGTCTGTGACAGCATAATAGCGAACCTTATAGATAGCCTTGATGTTCATCATATTGATCACTGCTGCAATAACCTTAGCTATTTGGGTTATATCATGTATAGGATATAACAGTTATCCAGCTTCCAAAGCTTCAGGCCATCTTCCATGTGACAAGATGGTTAGTCAGCTCACTAAAAAAACAGATTCGGGTGCCAAGCCTTTCAGAGCTTTCCTGCCAATGAGTAGTACATTTCTCTGAGACTTTTGGGGATCAGTGATGGCTTGTGCTATTCCTTTCCTGGGCAAATTAGTTCCCTTCAGGAAAAAAACTTCCAGTTTAAAATAAATGTTTGTTTGATAACACTTACCCATTTAAAGTTATTTTAAAGCTAGGACTGTCATGAGGCTCTATTGTACTTTTAAACAGGAGTACTGTTTTTTTCCTGCCAGTTTAAAAGTTGTTTAAAGAATTAAAAATCTCTGTGGAGAAATTGCATTTATTTTACTTTTGGTGGCTGGCAAAGTATTTCAAAGTGCTTTTTATTGTGTGTGTGTTTTTCTGTGAAAAAATAAACTTTTATAGACTTTAATTTTTTTCCTGTCTCTGCTACTTGTTTTCCCTTGGAAAGAGGCAACATTTTTAGCATAGTCATGAAGCAAACTGTTGGTCCCATGGTCAGTCCTTCTTCTGACTACAAAAATAAAAATTAAGCAAACAGTCTTTGTTACCACAGCAGGTTAGCAGATTGCCTCAGCTGCAGGTGGGTTACTCTGTTGTAACCATTAGTTGTTCGTCAGATCACTCATCTTTTAATCTGAATCCCTCTGCTGTAGCACGTACAGCCATTATGGATGGGGGTTAGTCACATTTTCTGTGGTTGTTGGGGTCCCGTCAGTTGGCAAGGGAGAGCCACTGTTTGGGAGATGGAACAAAGAAGCCTTACCTGTTTGGACAGAATGCTGTGCCCATCCCTGGGGAAGCTGCTACTACCATTAGTAACACTGTTGGCCCCATTTTTCCTGTCAAAAAGAAACATAAAACTAAACTTGTATCTTTTCTTACTCAAATGTCCTTGGACAGGAGTAATTTACTGGGTCTGGCGTTGGGATTAATTCTGGTTATTGATACTTCTTATAAATTAGATTCTGGTAAAAGAAAAAAGGGATGCTTCTTTTTATAGAGAGATTCAAGAATCTCCTTCCCTTCTCCAGATCAGTCAGTCATGACAGATGCCTTGGACTTTGCTTGGGGAGCAGTTTCAGGAGGGATATAAATTCAAGGTGTTTCGCACACCAAGGACAGATGCAAGCATATAAATATAAAAAAGATGCTTGTCCTGATTGAAGCACTCAACTCCGTGAATCATCTTTGGTCCCTGGGATCTCTTCAAGTTGTTATAGACAATATCATAGTATTTTATATATGTATATATATATATATATGTATATATATATATATATATATATATATGTATATATATATATATATATATATATATATATATATATATATATATATATACACATATATATATATATATATATATATATATATATATATTTTTTTTAATTTATTTATTTATTTTTTTGGTTCTCTACTGCTAACTGACGAACATCGGCTGCAATATATTGGTCCATTTATCTCTGTCAGGGTGAGAAGCCATTCCCTGTATATTCACTCCCTGATATGTCAGACCAGATCACACAGCTGTCATTCTGTCAGCCATTAAGGCCTTTTCTATTTATCCCCTAACCCTGCCCTTGGTGGCTGATGTGAAGATCTGAATCACTGTGGAAGACCTAGCTATGACCACTGTGCACCGAGTCAAATCCAGGTTATCTAGGGCATAGTCAGGGCATTATTCCACTATGCCATAAAGTAGGGTTACAGGAACCTGTTTCTTGTGTCACATAGTTCAGTATCGTATTTATACATATGACTCAGGGCTGCAATTGTCTTGGTCATTGTTTGCTTATGTCATTTACTGCAAGGAATTTTAAATTTCCCAGTTTTGTATTTATTTTATTAATATATACTTGTTTATATTTTTGTTGTAAAATAGTTTCTCCACCTAATGTTTAAAACATACTGTTGCATATGTAGTTATTGTTTGAGGAAGTATTAAGTATTAAATAAGTACATGCATGCATGCACACAGAGGCATACACACAAACACAAACACAAACACACACACACACACACACACACACACACACACACACACACACACACACACACACACACACACACATTTGCCCAGCAGTTTTAGCTTCTTTGTTGCGTGACTACACCTCAGATGTCATAGAATGTAAGGCATTGCAAATGCCCCCATGCCTCTTTCCTGTCCCAGATTTTGTTGCATAGTTCTGTGCTTCATAGAATGATTGATTTTCTAGCAAATAACTGAGGATTAAAGTCAGTCAATAATGCCAGTCATTAAATATTTCTTATTTTATTTATTTATTTATTTATTTGTTTATCATTTGTTGACCGGGAAAGTCCGACTAGGTTCCACAGAGCCTGTTTTCAGCGGAGGCCCAGGGAGAAATGCTCCAGATGCATGTCTTTGGAATGTGGGAGGAAACCGGAGTACCCGGAGGAAACCCATGCGAACACAGGGAGAACATGCAAACTCCACACAGAAGGCATCCCAGCCGAGAATCGAACCGGAGAACCTCTTGCTGTGAGGTGACAATGTTAACCACTGCACCACTGTGCCGCCCAATTGTTTAGGAAATAACTGCTTATTGTTAAGGAAGTGCATGCTGATGACTGTTGAATTCAGAAGATGTTGCTATGTGCTCTCTCTCTCTCTCTCTCTCTCTCTCTCTCTCTCCCCCACCCTCCCTCTATGTCACTTACACCATCTCTCTGTCTTTCTGACACACACAGACATGCACATAAAACACACACACACACACACACATTCACTTTTTTTTCCCTATTTACTTTTTTTTTTTATCTTACACCTGCTAAACAGGTAAGCCACATTTAGCATGCATAAACAAATGACAAATGCTTACTTTGTTTCAGTTACAGATTCATGATAGGTTAATATGCTACCATGATGTGTCTGACTTGTTTCTCACTGGGCATTACCTGCATATTAATACAACCTTCCTATTCTCTAATGTAATATAATGTTTACTGAAAGTGTATTGCAATGCTTTATTTACTCCATCTGCTTAATATCTTTGTTATTTCTGTAGACTGTTTTAATGTTTTCCTCAAAGATTGTTTTGTACGTGTGTTTGTATGAGCAAGTTGAAACCTTGCCTTTTTAAATGTCTTCTGTCTTGTAACTGACTGTATATGGTATATTTGTTTCCTGTTTTTAAAGATGTTGCCACTTAGTGAGGAAAAATGAAGATTCCACTGTGGCTTTGCTCATTGTGGGATGTAGTCTTTTAAGGATTTATTTGTGATTTTTTTGTCTGTATGTTATGCTGATCCAGCCTAATGACCATCTACTTTAATGAGGCCTCTAATTGCTGTGGTTAAGTAACTGGTGTAATCCTCAATAAACAAGAGCCTTTGTTCTGCTTAACTTTCATGGATGTATCATTTGAGCTATATGGCTTACTTTATTTTTTATCTTTTATTTGCTAAAAAAAAACTAACTGATCACCTTCTCTTTATCACTGATGAAACTCCCTACAATTATGTCACACTGCACCCAAAATAGCACATTATTGCATTCTGCCAGAAATAGCATCTAGCAGATGTATGTATTACACCGTACAGAATTCCTCCTTTTTGTTACCTAACCCAGCAATAATACAGTTTGTCAGCTGCTCTGGTGTCCGTCATCGATTTGGCGAGATCTAACGAATTTTGATACCTTGAGTTATTGAGTAATGAATAAAAGAAGAATTAATGGTGTGCACTGTGTAAACTGGTCTTAGATTAAAGTAAAATGAAATACTGACACACCGTATAGACAGCAAACAGTCCTCCATAACCGCCGCTAACTTCATTATTGTCATGGTGATATTACAGTTTTGCTGAGTTCTACCAAGTACTAAAAACAATTGATAATTTATTAGGTGAAACCATCAGCTGCACACATTTAAAGTCCTCTGCACATTCTTTATTTATTTTTTTGTCTGCCTTCTTCAGGTGGAGCATAACATCACAACAGCTCCTAGCATTCCCGAATAAGCAGTCAGATGGGATGTGGTGCACTGCATGCTGGGAGATGCATCACTACATTTATGTGGTAAGAATGTATTAATTACTCCTAAACCTACCTTCGCAGAGGGAATGATTAAATGCAGACTTCATAAATGAAGGGCTAGTACCTGTTGATAAACAGCATACCCTTATTTTTTTTACACCTGTGCTCAGAGTCATAGAAGAACTAATACTGCTGTTGAACAATTGAAGGCGAAAGTCTGCAATAGTCATATTATATAAACAACTATGTATGAGTTAAGAGGCATCAAGTTACTTTTTGAAATATAAAGAAACTGGTCAGCTTTTTTCACAAATTATTCCTTTCAGTTTAAATAATTAACATTTTATTTGGTCATTTGGTTAAACTAACTATTACGGATTATAGGGTGTTCTGACCAGAAATCAGAAGTCATTCATAGATTACAGAAAATTCAGCACATAAATTAATTGCTTGGGAAATTTGCATTTATTATTGCAGAAATTGTAGATGCTTTCCTGACTGTATATAAATGTATGATTTTGTTAGAGACTTTATATTTAGTTTACTTTAGTTATGAATGTAAATATCTCTTTGTTTATTGTTCTTGTTAAAAATAAAAACATTGTTGAAAAAAAGAAGTCATTCATAGATTATCAAGGCAAGACTAACTTTGGGTCATCACTTTGGCACATAGAAACTCATATCATGTTTTACAAATAACTCAACTAAATAGTAATGTTCCTTCTGTTTTGTTTTCTCAGAACTGCCTGCACTGTTAATATTTATGTTTGGTTTCTGGGGTTTACCTAATTTGCAAAGGCAAAAATGAATGTTAAACTAAAAAGAAGACGTATTATATTTTGATTGTTAATTTAATGTACTAATATTTACTATGATTGCTGTAAACATGTTACAGCTTAGTCGCTCAATGGCTTACATATTAATAATTATACTTACATTTTGTTATATTATCCCAGCTTATGCATCTCCTTCAAATACTCTCCACTTCTCTCTTTTAATCAGGTTCTATGTCAGTATGTATCCCAGTATTCATAACCATGACTCATCAGCTATACATTGCCTCTCTCTGTAGTCTAGCTTTAATGATTATTTACCTATCAATTTACATTTCATACCCCTTACCTCAATTTAATTTATTCTTAATGTTGGTACTATATCCTTCACTATCCATCTCTTATAATAGTCATATCTAGTGTCCGTTTTTCATATATGTCGCACATGAACTGGTTGCATGATAAATGTTTTCAGCTTGGAATTTAATAAAATGTATACTGTTACCAAAGAGGAAACACCTATTTTTTTTTTATTTTTAACAGTGTCACTACAGAACAGTTGCTCATTTATATCTAGACATCTTAAGAACTATCTATGTAATATATCTTTCTAAAACAAATGTATTTGCTGGTGCTTTTATCCCTGAGCTACCATTGAAATGCGTTTTTCCCAATCAAGCTTTCAAGGTCAACAAAGACAAATAGATTAATTAATTAAGTAAATATAGTGAATTATCATCAGGTCTCTGATCATAACCAGCTTATTATGAGCTTTAGACATGGATGTCAAGAAATTAATTTTGAGAGCCAAGCAAATGTAATGGAATAATATTTATTTTGAAGCTTGCATTAAGGGTTTTCATGTAAACATAATACCAACTGGCAAAGAAGAAATCAAATTATTGAGTGGAGAGCTTCAAATCAGAAGATCGGCATGGGATATATAGAATTGCTTTTAAAATGTAATAGGCAATTTGAAGTTTGATAATTCTGCTTGATAAACAGCAGGGTAAACTAAAATAGATGCAAAGCAGTGATTCATTTTTTTACAACCTTGAAAATTTAAGTGAGGATGAACATGTTTTGAAGGAGTGGAAATACAAAAACTATGCTGGAGATTTGAATGATTACAAATTAATTAACACAGATTAATTCAACCACGCTATTAAAGTGTGCACAGCTTATCAATTTTATTTAATATGTCCACTATCTAAATGGTGGTAAAATGTGTTGTTTTTAGGCTGAAAAAATTCTGTAACTTTATTACAATGAAAGCACTCATTTTATTTTGTTTTATAAAACAAAATTATTCACTACAAAAGTGGTGGAGAATATACAATTTATTTTGTTGTTTATTGCATTTGTTTTCCACTTTTGGGTCACCTTAAACCTTTCCTGGTTTTGGTTTATCAAGTAAACCAAGACTTTCCGTTTCTTTGCTGCTGTACAACTCAGGCAATGAATTTTCATTCACTGAACTAATTTCTCATTCATAATTAACATTTTCACTAAATGTCATTCAGCAAATACATTTTTCAACAAAAGACATTCAAACCATTGAATGCAGGGTGAATAGTGATTTTCATAAGATACTTCAAGAAACTCTATACATCAAGTGAAGGTAGGCTCATTAGAGATGACAGTCGCTGTAAATTAGAATTGAAGATGCATATCTATTAAGTAAAATGCATGAATATGAGATGTTGAGGATATAGGATGGTTTTAAAATGCCGCAAATTGATGTTGAAAGTCTTGATGCCTAGCTTAGCTGAGTTGGAATGATTTGAATGGGGGGCTAGATTCAGTGAGCTGCTCTGAGCAGGCCACAAGGGAGTTTACTTTTGATAGTGGTGCCTAAAGATAGAATTATACACAGAGAAAAGAACGTGTAATACTCCAGCTAATAATATAAAGTTTAAAGTGATAATACTACAGTAGATCAACATAGCAAAAATGAGAAGAAATTTAGGAAGAAGTAGTTAGACTTTGTAAATCTATTTTTTTCACAGGTGTTGGATGATGGTAATTAACTTCAGTGATAAAGAAGCAATGACACAGAACAATTGATTTAGAGATGATAAGGAGGAAAGTGTTGTTGAATGTAAGTGGAAAAAGCAACCTGTATTGTTTTGAAATAAGAATTATACAAATATCAGTAAGATGGCATTTCTATATCTGTATCTATATTCTGAGCTGCATTATGTAAAATGTAAAAGCCTGCATTAAAAATATTGATAAAAAATCTAAATTTAGAACATCTCTTACATAGTAATTATTGAATATGGGCCTCACCCTAACCAGACAGCATGCTTTGTACATATGTAATACAAAAGCTGTAAAGCCAAATTTATTAGGGCAGGTGACATTTTTAGCAAATAATTCCAACAGTTCCTATCACAGTACTCGAGTTAAAGCTTTATGAGCCTTGCTTTCAATATTGGTTTATAAGTAAATACACTTATAACTGATTAAAGTGATTTAGCATTTGGACTCATTCTCATCATACAACTTCATACAAAATAAAATACGTATTAAAACCAAAGCCTTTTCACCCTTACTTGAGGCTCACCAAGAACAGATTAATGTTATGTTAAGGAGGCTGACCTCACTATACCCTTGAGGAGACTGCCTTTCATCTTTGGAATATTTTGTCTGTTGTGATACTTAGCATAAAAGTACACTAGATTACCTGCGAAAAGGCCAGGAATTCTGAATACCTGATTTGCAGCAATAAAAAACACTTATAGAATACAAAAATGCAAAGTTTAATTTGCATATACCAGTACAATAAATCATAAAATACAACAATACCTGGTAACTTGAAGGATTTTGTGGAGTAAATAAATAAAAGCGTGTATTTATTTTGTCAGGACTCCATGGTAATTTTGTAATTGGTCTTTCTATAGTCCCAGACCAAGGAGGTTCATCAGGGAAACATCCAAGCCTGTCGTAACAGACCTGTCCACCTGTAGAACACAAACTGAATGTTAGTTAAATTAACAATAAGAAAGACAGGTACCACAAGCATACAACACACAAACATACTTTCCTAGCTTTTGTGCAAGGTTTGGAACTTTGCTCTTTTGGTAGTTAAACAATTATAATCTATTTCAGTGGCATTTTTGAGGTTAAAGGTGTTGAAGTGAATGAAAATAGTAAAAAATGTGAAGGAACTGAGAAACATTTGCCGTGTACATCGTTATTATTAATCCACAGGCATTCCTAAAGTTATATTAATTGCATTATTTTGTTAGTCTTAAATATATTTCATTCAGGGACATTGACCAGCATGGTGGATTAGTGGAAGGATCTCCACCTCACACTTAATGAGTCGAGGGTTCAGTCCTAACTTCCAGACACTTATAGAGTTAACAAATGAGATGTTCATCACAATACCTGCTGCATAAGCGTTAACTGTATGGGTTATTTGTGCCAAGGATATAACACCAGTCCAGTCTTCCAGGCCTCAGTCTCCTTCTACATGTGCCAAGACTGTTGGTTTTATGAGTTCCTGAGTGGAGATAACCAGTAGCCTGGGCAACAAGACTTCAGTACCTTCTTGCAACCCTTAGACAGCGCTCCTCTTGAGGGCTTCAGAAGATCGATGGTCAGGTTACTGTCATCCATTATTGAGCAGATAAGTAACATCTGCAGAAAACCTCCTACAATAGGTATTTTTTTCCAAAAAAATATTGTTTTACGTAAAACATTTCTGTTTTTTTCACTCAGTTTTGCTTGTTTAACAGAAATGTCAACTAACTGACCGGTCTGACAGACTATTTACCTTCTTTTAAGTTTTACTATTTGTGATATTTTAAGCACTTTGTGCTTAAAATTAAGATTTGGTTGAAATTATTGAGTGTTATTGTGTTTTATGCTAGTGAACACTTATTTTCATAGCTCACTAGTCCCAGCCAGTGCCTAGCTGCACAAGACATAAATCAGTCTCTGTTTCAACAGCAACATGGCACAGCATACCAATCCCACATTTCAACCTTCTCCTTGTCCTAAGGAAAAGAAAACTTGCAAGGAGCCCTTTCCATCACAGTAGAGTCAGTCTGTGACTAACATGGTGGTTGGTGACACTGCTGTGGCCATTACTGGTTCCTCAGACTATTTACTTTTTTTTCAGGGTCCCTCTAGTGTAGCCTCTTCAGCCACCATGGACTGGGGGTCAGTCATGTCGTCAGCCACTGTTCAGATGCCCTTGCTGGCAGGAGAGAGAGACACATATTTTGGTCTCTGAGGAGGGAGTGAGGAGTTCATCCCTGTTTAGGTGGGCTAAGAGACCTGGTCCTCTTGTGAAGTAGCATCCATGACTTGGTCACTTTTTAGAATGTCCCTAGAAGAAGGAGACAGAAAATTAAACATGTATCTTCCTCAGACATTATTTCTGTTGATAAGGAAGAGTTCATTGGATTCATTCAATGTTTATTACAGGCTTTACAACCTTTAAAGAGTGACTGGAATGTCCATGGTAAAATTAAAAGTTTCCTCAGTTTCTGGGTATTCCCCATCTGATGATGGGAAAATAATTTGGGAAAAGGCATCTTCAAATATTTCTACCCAGGTACCTTTTTCTGGTTCTGAGAAAAGCATTTCCTTATAATTTGCTATAGAGGAATTTTCATTTTATGAAACTATTTCTAGGATGAATAAGAATTTCAGTGCAATAATCTGATATCCCTCCCACTTCAAAGAAATATTCTAATTTAGCATACGATGAATTTCTACAGCCTGCAGCAATTCCTCCTCTTTTGCTAGCTTTGGGGTATGTTTTGAAACTTGCCTGCAGCCTGACTGATGGCTGGCCTACAGCCCCTATTAAGGCAGACAAATTTTATAAAGTCCCTCAGTCTTACAAATATTTGTTTTCTCATCCCAAATCTGACCATGTAGCTATTTCTGTATCAAATCCTGCTGCAATAAGAAATGTAGTTAGTACCCCCCGATAAGGATGTAAAAGCTTTTGATAGATGTGTGAAAAGAACTTACTCATCTTCCGCCTTAGCCTTTAGCATTCAAAATGATCAGCCTCACATGTTAAAATATATGTTAGCTTCCTTTGAAAATATAAGGAAGATTGCATTCTCTTTTCCTTCTTCAAATTGTAAGTATCCTGCATAGATTATAACAGCCAGCTAACTTCCAAAGTTTCAGGGCACCTTTCATACACCCAAACCATTAATCAACTTGAGCTGAGCTAACTAAAATGTCAAGTTTGTGCACCAGGCTCTTCAGAGGCTTCCTGCTGCCGAAAAAAGTGCTCGTCTGTGGATTTTTGAGACTCAACAGTCAGCTGATACTGTTCCTTTACTGAGCAGATAAGTTCCCTTTGGGGAAAACCTTTCATGTTACTTTCTTTACTTGAGAAAAGTTACTTTTTGTAAGACAAGCAAGTACTTTTAAACTAGGAAAAGGTATTTTTCTTGACTATCTCATGAAGTTTATGTACTTTTAAACAGGAATGAACCTTTATACTTTTGTGGTAAAAAGTTGTTAAAAACTAATTTTTCTGTGGAGAAACTATGTTTGTTTTACTTTTTGGGACTGGGGAAAGTGTTTAAATTGCTTTTTACTCTATTTCTTTCTGAGAACTTTCCTGTTTTACTGACTGTTGCTGCTTAGCTTCCTAGGAAATCAAGCCCAGTTTTTGCCTTGACCATGGAACAAACCATTGATCCCTTATAGGTTCATAGGTTCATAGGTGTGTACTAGGCTAATGGCCCTGGAGCCTTTACAAACCTAGCCCATAGGATTACCCTGACATCGTGCCACCAACCTTAGTTTCCAGTGCCTCTGTCGAGTAGAGCCACTGGAGTGATCCCTGGGGTGAATTTTCTATTTCTCATCCACTCATCAAGGTTTCTCTTGAAGAGGGCCACTGAGGTGCTCTGTTTGACATTATGAGAAGTCTATTCCATATGAACCTGTCCCTCCAACACGTTCTGTTGATTGTGGTAATGAGGTTGAGGTCACTGGAGTGTGTGGTATGGAGGGATTGGGATTTCTTTAGATGTAGCATTTCTAACAGAGCTGGGTCAGACATGGCTTTGTATGTCAAGCAGAGATCGCCTCTAAGTAGGCAATATGAGACAGAGAATAGTTGGAGTTTTTGAGTCTGTCCATATAGGACAAGTGTTTAAGATCTAGGATCCTCTTTGTGAGGTACTTTTGTGGCCTCCCCAGGTGTTGCAGGTGTCTAGTGAGGTACATGCCAAATGGGGTATTGTACTCAATTGGCCTAATGAGGGAAGAGTAGAGGGAGACAATGACCTCTTTCTTCCTGGATGCAAAACCCTTAGTAATGAGATGTGCCACATAGAAAGACTTTCTGACCGCAGTGGCAATGTGGTGGTCAAAAGAGAGGCTGCTGTCAACCTGTGTTCCCAATCTCTTATAACACCTTCTGTGTTCAGTGGACTACCATCAGTGTGGAAATTCATGGGAACTGGGTTTTTCCCAAAGGGGATGATGACACATTTTTTTGCATTGAGCTTAAGGCCATGGTTCTGACACCAGTCGTTGGTCTCAGTGAGGCCTTTCTGTAAGATGTCAACATCACTTGGGGAGTTAATAATAACTCCCAGCTTGCAATCGTCTGCGAACTTTGTCAGCCAGAGACCCTTTGTGTTGGCCTGGACTTCAGAGAAGTAGATACCAAATAGGAGAGGACCCAGAACTGAACCCTGTGGGACTCCACTCATGACTGGTCGACAGTCTGACTTGGAGTTCGCTACTTTCACACTGTGGGTTCTGTGAGCCATTTTACAACCCACATAGTGATATAGGGGTTGATGCCTAGCTTAGTGAGTTTTTCTATGATTCCTGAATGGGGAATGGTATCAAACACCTTGGCCAGATCAAGGTAAGCTGTATGAACCACCTTGCCTTCATCCACAGCTCTGGTGACTGACTCAAAGAAGTCGACCAAGTTGAGCAGGCATGATCTACCCTTCACAAAACCAAACGGTGTGGGATCCAGAGTTTGGAGATTCCCTATAGCCTTGTTTATTAGGTCCATGATGATGTGTTCCATAGCTTTGCATATCAGACTCATCCGGCTAATGGGGCAATAGTTGCCAGAGTCTGTAGTCACTCATCCTTTGTGGAGAGGGATGAATGTAGCAGTGTGCCATTCAGTAGGGACAAAGCCTGAGGCGAGGCTGTGATTGAACAGAGCACACACCTCCTTCCAGTCAAAAAAAAAAAGAGAAAGATTGTTAAGCATTCTTTGCCAACACAGCAGGCTAGTATTTTGCCTCAGGTACAAATGAGTGACTCTGCTGTGACCAAAGCTGGTTCTTCAGACCTTTCATCTTTTTCTTCAGATCTTTCTGGTGTAGAGGAGTCTGGGGATTAGCTGCATCCTCTGCAGCTGTTCATAGGTTCATAAATTAGCATTAGGCTAACTGCCCTTGTGGGGCATTTTAAGCCTAGCCAATTACCCCAGGTGAGAATCAAACCCTGCACTTCGTGTCTTTAAGGTAAACAGCTTAAGCATTATGCCAAATTCTCACTCCAAAGGTGAAAATCAAACCCTGTACCTTGTGCCAGTGATGTAAACACTTAAACCGTTATGCCAAAAATTTTATTTTCTCTAAGTGGACAGGGGAAAGCCACTCTTGTTGGTCATGGAAAAGGGGTCAGAGAATGTGCCCCTGCTTCATCAGAATGCTCAGCCCATTCCTGAAGAAACTTTTACTGGCAATACTGGGTCTGTTTTTCCACAATGTCCTGTTAAAAAGAGACAGGAATCTAAATATGTATCTTCTCCTGTGCCGGTTACACTGGGCATGAGTACTTTACTGGGCTTGGCTCATGGTCTTTTGGTGGTTCTTGATCCTTCTTGTAAGGTAGTTTCTGGTAAAAGAAAAGAGGATAACTTTTTCTCTGAAGAGATTCAAAAAATGGAATCTGTATTGGATTGTGAGGGGATAGATGTAGTTTTGTCACCTTTTTTCTGATTCAGATTCTGAGGAGAGTGTAATGTCTGATTTTCACTGTGAGGTTTTCTCTTTCTCTTAGACAATTTTCAAGATGAACCAAGGTTTTCATTGGGAAAATATTGAGGTTTCTAAGTCTGTAAGAAAATATTATGATTTGTTACAGCAGGAATTTCCAGAATCTTCTCCCATCCCTCCAGTTCTGTCAACCTTGGAGTATTTTTTTTGCCACCGACTGTGGTCTCCTTGGCAGTCATGCTGCTGCCTGTAAGAAAGCAGATATATTTTATAAAGTTTATCAGTCTTTCAAGATTTTATGCACCAATCCCAGATCTGACCCAGTAGCTATAGCTGTAGTAAATCCAGCTGCTGCCAAATTATTCTGTTAATTCCAGTCCTACTCCTTCTGATAAGAATGGAAAAGCTTTTGATAAGTTTGGGGAAAAATGTATGTTTCTCAGACTTTGATTTTTAGAATTCAAAACTGTCAGGCTTATATGTTAAAGTTTATCCTGAGTAATTGTGAAAGTAAAATGAATGTTTTAGCATCAATTTTATCTTGTAAGGAAACAGCTGCATTGTGTAGTTGAGTTTTTTCACTTTCCAGAGTCACTACTCATTATTTCAAATGCTTTATGACTCTGTATATATTATTTCATCGGCTGTAGTCTCAAAACCTCCCAGAAGATGTCAGAAATGAAATTTTAAATGCTCTCTTTAGATATAGATTTAGTTTTTGAATCCAGTGCTCTATATATTATCAAAAAGAGTGATGAGAGAGGTAAACTGATTCAGGTAACTTCTCAGATTTTTCAGCCTTACTTCTCTAAGCTCTCTAATGGATTCGCTACTCCATTCCATCCTCTAACTATGGCAAAAAATGTAATAATCTCAGCAGAATGCTTGTAAGTAGACATTTAAAACGTAGTGGCAGGGCAGTTCCAGAAAGAAAACAGGAACTTCCCAGAACAAAAGACAGTCAAATAAGTCAGAATGACTATGTGAAGAATCTTGAAGTTCTTAACATAGAAAATGGTTTTGCTGATTGCTCTGACCTCTGCAAGAAGAGCATTTGAGTTGCAAGTTCTTATAGTGGGTCAGCTTTATCTCATCATCCACAGATACAGGGTTTCCCTAAGAAATAATCCTTTTTTGCCACAGTTTTCTTTCCAGAACCCAAAAATGAGGGAGAAAGGATATTCTATGCCTTGGATGTCCACAGTCAGCTGAGGTACTGAATTGACAGAACAAAATATTTTAGAATATCTAATCAGTTCATTTCTTATGAAGGTAAGAAAAAAGGACAACCTGCATCAAAGAAGACTATTTCCAAATGGTTGACACAGAATATCACCTTTTGTTATTCCCACCACAACAAAACTATTACAGGCAGGGTCATGGCTAAGTCTACCAGGGCCTTGGCTTCGTCAATGGCTTTTTGGAAAGGGTTGAATTCTAGAAGTATTCTGTAAGCAGAAACTTGGTAGTTCATGCATATTTTTAGAAAGTATTATAAATCGGATACCTTCTCCAGGTCTAAGACATACTTTGATAGGACCATTCACCAGGGGGTCCTGGACCCTTCCCCTTCCACTTCCCAAATGTTGTTAGCTATGGTAACCTATCCATATAGCTAAGGCTACTGCAATAGTGATCCATCTGAAGAACACAGTACAGTTGTGTAAATAAACTTACTATAACACTACACATTTGAATATATCACTGATCCAGTAGCTGGTCCTGCCTTCTCTCCATCCACCTTTTTTGTGTTTATGTTTATGGCAAAGGAAGGATTTGTATTTACATTCCTATCTCTGTCTGTTATTAGGACTGTAGCCTCCCTTTTTTCAGTTAGCAAGAAACTCTTGAAGTGTTTAGAATCCAGGCTGCTAGTTTTGTCTACTCTTGAGTTTGTGCAGCCAGCAGCCAGGCCCAGGGCATATGTGGAAGGAGCCCAAGGCTTTAGAAAACTGACTGATTGCTATATCCTTGGGAAGATACAACCTATACATCTAAAGCTACTGCAATAGTGGTATATTCCAACATGTACTGTTATGGTAAGTTTGTCTAAAATTTAAATTAAAAAACAGCAGAGAATAAGAGAAGGATTTTTGAAGTAAAGTTTCTTATGGGGTGGTTTGAGAGCTCGGAGTGTAACAGAAAAGTGAAATGGAGGTACTTAAGTCAAGCTCCGCCCTTAAGGGCAGAGTTTGACTTCCATATTTCTACTTCAGCTATCAAACACACACACACACAGACACACACACACACACACACACACACACACACACACACACACACACGCACACACACACACACACACACACACACACACACACACACACACACACACACACACACACACTGACAGTGAAGAGAGAGAGCGTTACCCTCCCACACATACACACACAATGACAGTGAAGAGTGAGAGTGAGCAATCCCTGGGAGCCACACACACACACACACACACACACACACACACACACACACACACACACACACACACACACACACACACAGACACACACACACACACTCTGACAGTGAAGTCAGTGATATAATGCAACATCCCAGACACCTCCCCCAAAATTATAAAGTAAAATAATAAAAAAATGTGCATGACTGCCACGTGCATTTGAAGTGAAACTTCTGTAATGAAGTATGAAAATGTATTTATTTAAAAAAATTGTCTGTTTGTGTGTTCATTTCTGCACTTCATTATAATAGTTTCACTTCTAACGCATGTGGTGGCCACGCACATATTTTTTTTTTTTTTAGTTTTCGAATGAGTTATTTGCCACCAGAAAATTAAATACTAGTCCTTCTTCCTGTCAAAATAAATACATGACAAGGCAAGAAATACCACTTTCCAACAAAAACATTTACCTGACCTTGGTCTTAGTATTGCCCAAGAACTACTCCACAAGCATTTCAGAAAACTGTGCATTGTATAGTAATTTTGCAACATAAACATCAGTAAGAATGCAATGACAATAATGTTCTGTGAGTTTTCTCTACTGTATAATACTTTTTGGCTTCATTTAGCACATTAAGTGAACTGTGAGTAAAGTCAAGAAGATAATCTAAATGCCCGTAGACTATACATGCCCCTGTGTTATTTATGGAACATGTGAACTGCATTAGCCATGTCATAGCACAATGTGAAATATTCTTTATTAATGGGAACACAGGTTTGAATTAGCATGTTGAGATACAATTCATTACTTAGACCACTTGGAATGGCTCTCACACCCATTGATCTGGATCTGGAGACTGCCAAGCATGAGGGATCAAATGGGCTAAACAGCAGTTGGGATAGAATTGACTGCTGTCAGGCATGCAGATAAAAAAATTTAAAAATCACCTAGATACGATTGAAACTTTGTCAGTTGTAGAGGTTATAGCAAGTAAGTTATAATATGTGACTAACTATATTAATAACAGAACATATGTTTTTCAAATTTGAAAGGATAACAACAAACACTTTCTCTTACTAACTGATAATGTAGTTCTTTGTTATTAAAGATTACATAAAAGCAGATTAATTATGCTGTCTTTAAAAGTCAAGTCCTAAATCTTTTCAAGCCTTGTGGAAAGCCAGTCCATAGTATAAAGAAAATTTAAATATAATCTGATTGATTACTAGATTGTATGTTTGATGGCATTGACCAGAGGGGGGGGAGCGGGGTGAATGTCATGCTCATTCATTTGGGAGGGGGATCCGTTCCAGCAGGATACATATTCCCTCATTCCTTAGAGGAGGGTTAGCATTATATAATTGTCTTGGAATGTACTTTTAACATACCAAGTCTCTGTCTGATGGTAGCCCTCATTAAGGTGGGATAGAATTGTGGGGCTTTATGGTGATGTGAGTAGCAAGCTCCATGTCAGGAATAGTCTTAGATCATTCAAAAAAGACTCATCAATGCTATGGTGCCAGTGAGGGCACAAGCAATTCTAGTGCCAGCCTGATTGATAACCACTTGGAATGGCTCTCACACCCATTGATCTGGATCTGGAGACTGCCAACCATGAGGGATCAAATGGGCTAAACAGCAGTTGGGATACAATTGACTGCTGTCAGGCATGCAGATAAAAAAAATTAAAAATCACCTAGATACGATTGAAACTTTGTCAGTTGTAGAGGTTATAGCAAGTAAGTTATAATATGTGACTTTGGGTAGTCACATGACGAGGGAGAGATTAGGTGATGAAGAAAGCCTTATAAGGATAGAATGGAAGCTCACTTTGTATATATCACCTTACCTTGGATGTAGGCACATTATTACAGTTTAGAATTGTATTTGGCAGGGGTCAGCAATGTAGATCACATATGCAAAATATTTCACAATGAGAATAAGATTCAGAAAAGGCAATGAAGCACAGCTGAAAAAATGTACATGTAAAATGGTCTAAATGGGAATATAAACTGCCTGCCTAAGAACAGAACCATTTTAGTGTGTAGCACCAGCTTTCAGAATGAAATAAGCAAAACATTGTAGTACTGTTATTAGCAATGTCAGGCTAATGTATATGACTTAAAAATGTAGGCAACATTTCTACTTGTGTTGCTAATAATATCCTATATATTACAGAGCTTGGTAGTAAAGATAATTATCTTTTCAAAAAGTGAAAAGCAATTAACAGGTTCACATTTTATAACATAAGGCAAGAATTTTTATTAAGGCATTGATTTTAATGACAGAAGTAGAACAATGCAAGTTTAACTAGTCAAAGAAATTGCCATCTTTTAAAACCCTCTTAGTTTTCAGTCCACTTTCAGTTATATTAAGGGTAAATATGGATTGAATCCCCTTCCCATCCCAACACCATTTTAGTGCTTTATTTTACACAATAAGTAATAACTTCTGCTTATTGCATTTCATATAACCTCATTTCACATCATGCCGAGAAGATTCTAAACCCAAAAGTAGTGTTTGTATACCGATAATAAAATAAGCAGAGAGCACAATGATGATAAAAACATACTTTCTTACCATATACAGTACAGATCAGAAAAAGTGCTGCTACCCAAGCACCCAGCATCTGAAACAAAATGAAATATTTATTAAAAAAAAGCTAGACCGTTTGTAACAAGTAAGACAAAAAGCAGAAATGAAAATGCTGGTATAGTAAAAATGTTGGAAAAGTATACATCTCTGAATAAAATTACTTCACCAGAGTATTTTGGGTTCATAAAATAAATCTCTAACGTGGCACAATTTTTGTTTATTTTTAAGCAATTCATAGCATATCCAGCAGGACACAAAGGCCTTCCTAGTATCCCAAAGAAACAACATTATGAGAACGTGTAAAAAGTTTGTCAGTGGAAATGCTTTCTGGCTGAAAACATCAATTACTTTGTACAGGATTTTCATCCGTCAGTGGAATTAAGTTTGAAAATACATCTGGTCCAAAATATTGCTTTAATATAAATTAGTTAGGATATCTTGTCAACAAGTAAAAAGCTTTGTGATATTTTATAAAAAAACTTTTTTTTTTTTTTTTTTATTTTTTTTTTTTTTTTTCCCGCCCCCCCCCCCCCCCCCCCCCCCCCCCGTTGTCATTGCTTTTGCATAAGGATTTGAAAAACATCAATAGATCCCAGGAAATACAAAAACCCAAAAAATAGACTGACTAGTTTCATATGCCCAAAGCCAAATTTGGATATACAAATGAGTGACTCTGCTGTGACCAAAGCTGGTTCTTCAGACCTTTCATCTTTTTCTTCAGATCTTTCTGGTGTAGAGGAGTCTGGGGATTAGCTGCATCCTCTGCAGCTGTTCATAGGTTCATAGATTAGTATTAGGCTAACTGCCCTTGTGGGGCATTTTAAGCCTAGCCAATTACCCCAGGTGAGAATCAAACCCTGCACTTCATGTCTTTAAGGTAAACAGCTTAAGCATTATGCCAAATTCTCACTCCAAAGGTGAAAATCAAACCCTGTACTTTGTGCCTGTGACGTAAACACTTAAACCGTTATGCCAAAAATTTTATTTTCTCTAAGTGGACAGGGGAAAGCCACTCTTGTTGGTCATGGAAAAAGGGTCAGAGAATGTGCCCCTGCTTCATCAGAATGCTCAGCCCATTCCTGAAGAAACTTTTACTGGCAATACTGGGTCTGTTTTTCCACAATGTCCTGTTAAAAAGAGACAGGAAACTAAATATGTATCTTCTCCTGTGCCGGTTACACTGGGCATGAGTACTTTACTGGGCTTGGCTCATGGTCTTTTGGTGGTTCTTGATCCTTCTTGTAAGGTAGTTTCTGGTAAAAGAAAAGGGGATAACTTTTTCTCTGAAGAGATTCAAAAAATGGAATCTGTATTGGATTGTGAAGGGACAGATGTAGTTTTGTCACCTTTTTTCTGATTCAGATTCTGAGGAGAGTGTAATGTCTGATTTTCACTGTGAGGTTTTCTCTTTCTCTTAGACAATTTTCAGGATGAACCAAGGTTTTCATTGGGAAAATATTGAGGTTTCTAAGTCTGTAAGAAAATGTTATGATTTGTTACAGCAGGAATTTCCAGAATCTTCTCCCATCCCTCCAGTTCTGGCAACCTTGGAGGATTTTTTTTGCCACAGACTGTGGTCTCCTTGGCAGTCATGCTGCTGCCTGTAAGAAAGCAGATATATTTTATAAAGTTTATCAGTCTTTCAAGATTTTATGCACCAATCCCAGATCTGACCCAGTAGCTATAGCTGTAGTAAATCCAGCTGCTGCCAAATTATTCTGTTAATTCCAGTCCTACTCCTTCTGATAAGAATGGAAAAGCTTTTGATAAGTTTGGGGAAAAATGTATGTTTCTCAGACTTTGATTTTTAGAATTCAAAACTGTCAGGCTTATATGTTAAAGTTTATCCTGAGTAATTGTGAAAGTAGGGCTATACTGCTCAGACAAGCTCCACGTGGGTTTACAGAGTGGTCCTAGCAGCAAGGAACTCAAAAAAGCGACTACCTTCTGGATTTAAGTATCTTTGCTTTTTTTTCACTGGAAATAGCTTCTGTAGCTTACTTTGAACTAGCCTGAACTGTATTTTAACTGATTGCTGCATTATTTTAAAATCTGCACTTAAAAGTTACATTTAGTCGAATTTGATCGAAAGCTTGCTTGTTTGTTTGTTTAATTTAACTGTGGAGGCTGCCCACTAAAGTGTGCTAGCCTGTGTAACTAATTTATCACTGTCTCTGCATTTTCTTTGTGTTTCTACCGAAAAAACAAAAAAACAAAAAAATAATCTTTGTTTTCCCGCCTTCCTCAACTAGCTTAGACCAGTTTACAGGCATTGCTGTATTCTGGGCTGTGGTGTAGTTCCTGTGTTGTCCATTACCTTACTTGGATAGAAGGAAGTTTCTTTGCTCACCAGTGGGAGTGGGGAGCCTTGAGCAGCCTACCTGTCCTTGGGGGAAGTGACCTCAGCACAAGAAGCTGTAGTAATTGGTTGTTTGGGACCATTCCTAGCTCTTTTGTAGTTCACTGTTTAAAATCCGCCTCTGGGCGTTTTTTTCTGGCTATACTGCTCAGACAAGCTCCACGTGGGTTTACAGAGTGGTCCTAGCAGCAAGGAACTCAAAAAAAGACTACCTTCTGGATTTAAGTATCTTTGCTTTTTTTTCACTGGAAATAGCTTTTGTAGCTTACTTTGAACTAGCCTGAACTGTTTTCAACTGATTGCTGCATTATTTTAAAATCTGCACTTAAAAGTTACATTTAGTCGAATTTGATCGAAAGCTTGCTTGTTTGTTTGTTTAATTTAACTGTGGAGGCTGCCCACTAAAGTGTGCTAGCCTGTGTAACTAATTTATCACTGTCTCTGCATTTTCTGTGTGTTTCTACCAAAAAAATAATCTTTGTTTTCCTGCCTTCCTCGACTAGCTTAGACCAGTTTACAGGCATTGCTGTATTCTGGGCTGTGGTGTAGTTCCTGTGTTGTCCATTACCTTACTTGGATAGAAGGAAGTTTCTTTGCTCACCAGTGGGAGTGGGGAGCCTTGAGCAGCCTACCTGTCCTTGGGGGAAGTGACCTCAGCACAAGAAGCTGTAGTAATTGGTTGTTTGGGACCATTCCTAGCTCTTTTGTAGTTCACTGTTTAAAATCCGCGTTTGCACAGCTTTGCGCGGTCGTGCGCATAGCGCAGCACCAGTTAAACAAGGTTAAACTTTTTCTGGCTCCGCCAAGTCTGCTCTTCAAATTTTCCCTTAAGGAAGCTCTACTCTTAGTATAACCAGACTACTCACTGTCTTATAAGCCTAGCACTTGTTCTCAATACTTCTCTACTAAGTAAGCACTCTTGTACTAAGTAAAGCACTACATCTACTTACCACCCCTGTGAATACCCACTTCCCTTAAAGGTATACCACTCCTGTATACTGTTCTAGCATGTCGAGTGGTAGATTACTGGCGTCGTCTCCAGTTCAGCTGGTCAATCTGGGCATCTTGAGACAATGCTACAATTGTCTCATGTACACAGACAACCCTCTCCTCCTCCCAACAAACACAAATACATGTGAGAGATGCAACTATATAGCCAAACTGGAGGCTGAACTCTCTCAACCCAGGGCTGGCATGACCAGACAGGAGGAGATGGCAACCACACACACAACAATCCCAGTGCCACATAGACCTACCACAACTGCAAACCAAACACATAAAAACACAAAGACATACTCAGAGGCTCTAATAAAAAACTTACCAAAACAACAGAGGCTCCCAAAGCAGACATCCAAAAAATCCACCACCTCAAAACAAAACACATGCAACACATACTTCAATAAATCAGTGTGTCGACCAATCGCAGCCCTTAAGGCCAAACACCTTGCCTGATACACTAGTAATAGGTGACTCCATAGTCAGACACACTGATGTCCCACTGACCAGGCTGAACAAGGAGAAGGTGACTGTGAGCTGTCTATCGGGAGCTAGGATCTGCCACATAACAGACGCACTCAGGTCACTCCAAAGCAAGTACAAATATGACTCCGTCATTGTCCATGCTGGTGTGAATGACCTGAGACGTACCTCCCTGGACTACATGAAAAGAGACATAGAGGAGCTCTCCGATTATGTAGCCCAGGCTGGTATGGCCCTGACCCTGAGCAGCATCTTGCCCTCACCAAGAATGATACCACAATACAAAGACAAGATGATCAGCTTTAACAATTGGCTCGAGTACTGGTGTCATTCTAAGGGGATCCAATGTCTGTCTGCCTGGGATGATATGTTGGACAAGCCACACTGCTTCAAGGGATGGCTTACACCTGTCACCACTGGGCTTCCGCATATTGGCAAAGGCTCTTGCCACCGCATAGTGCCTTTTTTAGACAAGGCTCAAAAGACAAACCCACCTCCTTAGAAAACAAAAATGGAAAAAACTAAGGGTAATGCTGCTCAACGCCAGAAGTCTAAATCTCAAAATGCAGGCACTTGATGCACTCCTCAGCATGGAGAACATCGACGTCTGTGCAGTAACTGAAACCTGGTTCAAGGCTCCTGAGAGCACCCCAGCTACCAGGCTATACCTCAGATCATGCTTTTCGCCCCAAAACCTGGGCCGAACCACAAGGAGGGGAGTGTCCATATTCATAAAGGACACCCACACCTCCAGGTTAGTAGCAACACATGAAGCAACAGAGACCATACAGGTGCAACTAACCATAGGCAAAACTGCTATACAACTGGTAGCATGTTACAGACCACCCTCCCAACCTCAAGAACCCCACTCAGCCTTCCTGAAGACATTGGAGGATATGAATGTATCACAAAATACCATCATACTGGGAGACTTCAACTACCCAAACATAGATTGGGTACATTATTCTAGCCCTAATACCCTAGCCCAAAGGTTCCTGGAATTCATAAATTCAAATGCACTGGAACAACTAGTCACCTCTCCCACTAGGGGAGATAATATACTAGACCTGATCATCATAAACATGGGGACAAAATGCTCCACACCGGAAGTATACCCCTCACTAGTGAGATCTGACCACAAACTAATCACCCTGGATATACATATCCCACCTCCACCCCAGCACAAAGACCACAGTGAAAACTTGTCAAAAGCAGACTTCACACATGTTAAGAAGGAGATGGTATGCTTTAAGCCCACTGTGCCAGTGGATACCACATCCGGCAATGCCGAATCCTTCACAAATGCTTTCTATGGACATATCCAAGAATGCATGGATCATGCAATTCCAAACAAATCCAAGTCCCTCTCCACCAAATGTAAGCATCCTGTCTGGTGGACCTCAGCCATAAACAAATTGTATAACAAAGAAGGAAGCTACTGCACGTCAGAGCGAAATCCCATGAAGGGAAGACGTCCCTGATCAACATTAGCAGAAAACTACGTTTTCTCATAAAAACATCCAAGGCAAACTTTGAGAGAAAAATCGCTAAGGACACTAAAGATAACCACAAAGCCTTCTTCAGCTATGTTAGAAACCTGGGAAACCCTCAGATAGGCTCAGAGCTGGTTCACAACAACAAAAATACACTGAACCCACAGATATTGCTAACATTCTGGCTGACAGGTTCAGTGCAAATTTCTCGCCTCCTTCACCCCCAAAAGAAGAAATACGTATCCCAGCTGAATGTAATCTCCCTGTCATCTCAGATGTCCAAGTGAGAACCGCCCTAAACAAAGCAAAAAACAGCATCAATGGGACCTGACGGTATCCCGGGGTGCGTGTTACGTGAACTCCAAGAGGAGCTAAACCCACACATAAAAATGCTATTTAACCTTAGCCTTACTTCTGGATATGTACCTGTACACTGGCGTACAGCAACAGTGGTCCCACTCCACAAGGGGGGTGCCTCTACAGAACCTGGAAACTACCGCCCCATAAGCTTAACTAGCCTGGTCTGCAAAGCCATGGAAAGAATCATTATGGAACTCATAAACAGAGACATAGGGGACCTACAGACACTTGACCCCACCCAGTTCGGCTTTGTGAAGGGCAAATCCTGCCTTTTAAATCTGGTTGACTTTTTCGAAACAGTCACTAGAGCCATTGATGAGGGCAAAGCAGTCCTTACAGCATACCTGGACTTGGCTAAAGCCTTCGACACAATACCCCACTCAGGCATCATAGATAAGCTAAACAGCTTAAAAGTAAACCCCTATGTCACTAGATGGGTTGCAAACTGGCTAAAGGACAGAACCCATAAAGTTAAAATCACTGGAGCAATGTCAGACTCAAAGCCGGTCACAAGTGGTGTCCCACAGGGATCTGTCCTGGGACCCCTCTTGTTCGGCATTTATTTCTCAGATGTTAAAGCAAACATGGGAGGGCTGTGGCTGACAAAGTTCGTGAGATGACTGTAAACTAGGAGCCATAGTCGATACACCAGCAGACACACACATCCTACAAAAGGCCTCACTGAAACGGACAACTGGTGCCACAGTCACGGCCTTAAACTAAATGCCAAAAATGTATAGTCATCCCTTTGGAAAAACAAAGTACCCACAAATTATCACATAGACAGCAACCCACTGAGTATGGAAAAAGTGATCAGAGACCTGGGGACCCAAGTAGACGGCGACCTCTCATTTGACACCCACGTTGCCAAAGTGGTAAGAAAAACATTCTACCTTGCACACCTCATCATGAAGGGATTCACATCCAGATCCAAGGATGTCATTGTACCCCTATATTCCTCCCTCATGAGACCCATGATTGAGTACAATGCCCCATTTGGTATGTACCTCACCCGGCACTTGCAACAGCTGGAGAGACCACAGAAGTACCTCACCAAAAGGATCAAGGGTCTCCAACATATGTCTTATTCAGCCAGACTAAAGAAACTTCAGCTCTATTCAGTGGCATACCGCCTGCTCAGGGGTGATCTCTGCCTGACGTACAAGGCCATGTCCAATCAGGATTTGATGGACATGCTCCACCTCAAAAAATCCAAATCCATCAGGACCACGAGAGCTAAAGACTTAAACCTCAGCACAAGTATGAATAGGACATGCTGGAGGGATAGATTCATAACCCAGAGGCTTCCCATGCTCTGGAACAGGATCCCAGTTCGTATTAGGCAGAGCCCCTCACTGACTCTCTTCAAGAGAAATCTTGATGAGTGGATGGGAGATCGAAAGTTTACCCCAGGGGTCACATCTGTGTCACTGCTAGACAGGGGCACAGTAAACTAATCCTATTATATAAGGGGACCTTCATTGTGTCACTACTAGACAGAGGCACAGTATTCTAGATTTATTCTGTACATTTTTGTACCATTTCATGGGGTGGCAAAAGCCACATCACTATGGCTAGGCTTACAAATGCCCCAGGGCAGATAGCCTAGTATTATACTATGAAACTATGAAACTTGAATGAATGTTTTAGCATCAATTTTATCTTGTAAGGAAACAGCTGCATTGTGTAGTTGAGTTTCTTCACTTTCCGGAGTCACTACTCATTATTTCAAATGCTTTATGACTCTGTATATATTATTTCATAGGCTGTAGTCTCAAAACCTCCCAGAAGATGTCAGAAATGAAATTTTAAATGCTCTCTTTAGATATAGATTTAGTTTTTGAATCCAGTGCTCTAGATATTATCAAAAAGAGTGATGAGAGAGGTAAACTGATTCAGGTAACTTCTCAGATTTTTCAGCCTTACTTCTCTAAGCTCTCTAATGGATTCGCTACTCCATTCCATCATCTAACTATGGCAAAAAATGTAATAATCTCAGCAGAATGCTTGTAAGTAGACATTTAAAATGTAGTGGCAGGGCGGTTCCAGAAAGAAAACAGGAACTTCCCAGAACAAAAGACAGTCAAATAAGTCAGAATGACTATGTGAAGAATCTTGAAGTTCTTAACATAGAAAATGGTTTTGCTGATTGCTCTGACCTCTGCAAGAAGAGCATTTGAGTTGCAAGTTCTTATAGTGGGTCAGCTTTATCTCATCATCCACAGGTACAGGGTTTCCCTAAGAAATAATCCTTTTATGCCACCGTTTTCTTTCCAGAACCCAAAAATGAGGGAGAAAGGATATTCTATGCCTTGGATGTCCACAGTCAGCTGAGGTACTGAATTGACAGAACAAAATATTTTAGAATATCTAATCAGTTCATTTCTTATGAAGGTAAGAAAAAAGGACAACCTGCATCAAAGAAGACTAATTCCAAATGGTTGACACAGAATATCACCTTTGGTTATTCCCACCACAACAAAACTATTACAGGCAGGGTCATGGCTAAGTTTACCAGGACATTGGCTTCGTCAATGGCTTTTTGGAAAGGGTTGAATTCTAGAAGTATTCTGTAAGTAGAAACTTGGTAGTTCATGCATATTTTTAGAAAGTATTATAAATCAGATTCCTTCTCCAGGTCTAAGACATACTTTGATAGGACCATTCACCAGGGGGTCCTGGACCCTTTCCCTTCCACTTCCCAAATGTTGTTAGCTATGGTAACCTATCCATATAGCTAAGGCTACTGCAATAGTGGTATATTCCAACATGTACTGTTATGGTAAGTTTGTCTAAAATTTAAATTAAAAAACAGCAGGGAATAAGAGAAGGATTTTTGAAGTAAAGTTTCTTATGGGGTGCTTTGAGAGCTCGGAGTGTAACAGAAAAGTGAAATGGAGGTACTTAAGTCAAGCCCCGCCCTTAAGGGCAGAGTTTGACTTCCATATTTCTACTTCAGCTATCAAACACACACACACACACACACACACACACACACACACACACACACACACACACACACACACACACACACACACACACACACACACACACACACACACACACACTGACAGTGAAGAGTGAGAGCGAGCGTTACCCTCCCACACATACACACACAATGACAGTGAAGAGTGAGAGTGAGCAATCCCTGGGAGCCACACACACACACACACACACACACACACACACACACACACACACACACACACACACACACACACACACACACATACACACACTCTGACAGTGAAGTCAGTGATATAATGCAACATCCCAGACACCTCCCCCAAAATTATAAAGTAAAATAATAAAAAAATGTGCATGACTGCCACGTGCATTTGAAGTGAAACTTCTGTAATGAAGTCTGAAAATGTATTTATTTCAAAAAATTGTCTGTTTGTGTGTTCATTTCTACACTTCATTATAATAGTTTCACTTCTAACGCATGTGGTGGCCACGCACATATTTTTTTTTTTTTAGTTTTCGAATGAGTTATTTGCCACCAGAAAATTAAATACTAGTCCTTCTTCCTGTCAAAATAAATACATGACAAGGCAAGAAATACCACTTTCCAACAAAAACATTTACCTGACCTTGGTCTTAGTATTGCCCAAGAACTACTCCACAAGCATTTCAGAAAATTGTGCATTGTATAGTAATTTTGCAACATAAACATCAGTAAGAATGCAATGACAATAATGTTCTGTGAGTTTTCTCTACTGTATAATACTTTTTGGCTTCATTTAGCACATTAAGTGAACTGTGAGTAAAGTCAAGAAGATAATCTAAATGCCCGTAGACTATACATGCCCCTGTGTTATTTATGGAACATGTGAACTGCATTAGCCATGTCATAGCACAATGTGAAATATTCTTTATTAATGGGAACACAGGTTTGAATTAGCATGTTGAGATACAATTCATTACTTGGACCACTTGGAATGGCTCTCACACCCATTGATCTGGATCTGGAGACTGCCAAGCATGAGGGATCAAATGGGCTAAACAGCAGTTGGGATAGAATTGACTGCTGTCAGGCATGCAGATAAAAAAATTTAAAAATCACCTAGATACGATTGAAACTTTGTCAGTTGTAGAGGTTATAGCAAGTAAGTTATAATATGTGACTAACTATATTAATAACAGAACATATGTTTTTCAAATTTGAAAGGATAACAACAAACACTTTCTCTTACTAACTGATAATGTAGTTCTTTGTTATTAAAGATTACATAAAAGCAGATTAATTATGCTGTCTTTAAAAGTCAAGTCTTAAATCTTTTCAAGCCTTGTGGAAAGCCAGTCCATAGTATAAAGAAAATTTAAATATAATCTGATTGATTACTAGATTGTGTGTTTGATGGCATTGACCAGAGGGGGGGAGTGGGGTGAATGTCATGCTCATTCATTTGGGAGGGGGGATCCGTTCCAGCAGGATACATATTCCCTCATTCCTTAGAGGAGGGTTAGCATTATATAATTGTCTTGGAGTGTACTTTTAACATACCAAGTCTCTGTCTGATGGTAGCCCTCATTAAGGTGGGATAGAATTGTGGGGCTTTATGGTGATGTGAGTAGCAAGCTCCATGTCAGGAATAGTCTTAGATCATTCAAAAAAGACTCATCAATGCTATGGTGCCAGTGAGGGCACAAGCAATTCTAGTGCCAGCCTGATTGATAACCACTTGGAATGGCTCTCACACCCATTGATCTGGATCTGGAGACTGCCAACCATGAGGGATCAAATGGGCTAAACAGCAGTTGGGATACAATTGACTGCTGTCAGGCATGCAGATAAAAAAATTTAAAAATCACCTAGATACGATTGAAACTTTGTCAGTTGTAGAGGTTATAGCAAGTAAGTTATAATATGTGACTTTGGGTAGTCACATGACGAGGGAGAGATTAGGTGATGAAGAAAGCCTTATAAGGATAGAATGGAAACTCACTTTGTATATATCACCTTACCTTGGATGTAGGCACATTATTACAGTTTAGAATTGTATTTGGCAGGGGTCAGCAATGTAGATCACATATGCAAAATATTTCACAATGAGAATAAGATTCAGAAAAGGCAATGAAGCACAGCTGAAAAAATGTACATGTAAAATGGTCTAAATGGGAATATAAACTGCCTGCCTAAGAACAGAACCATTTTAGTGTGTAGCACCAGTTTTCAGAATGAAATAAGCAAAACATTGTAGTACTGTTATTAGCAATGTCAGGCTAATGTATATGACTTAAAAATGTAGGCAACATTTCTACTTGTGTTGCTAATAATATCCTATATATTACAGAGCTTGGTAGTAAAGATAATTATCTTTTCAAAAAGTGAAAAGCAATTAACAGGTTCACATTTTATAACATAAGGCAAGAATTTTTATTAAGGCATTGATTTTAATGACAGAAGTAGAACAATGCAAGTTTAACTAGTCAAAGAAATTGGCATCTTTTAAAACCCTCTTAGTTTTCAGTCCACTTTCAGTTATATTAAGGGCAAATATGGATTGAATCCCCTTCCAATCCCAACACCATTTTAGTGCTTTATTTTACACAATAAGTAATGACTTCTGCTTATTGCATTTCATATAACCTCATTTCACATCATGCCGAGAAGATTCTAAACCCAAAAGTAGTGTTTGTATACCGATAATAAAATAAGCAGAAAGCACAACGATGATAAAAACATACTTTCTTACCATATACAGTACAGATCAGAAAAAGTGCTGCTACCCAAGCACCCAGCATCTGAAACAAAATGAAATATTTATTAAAAAATAAGCTAGACCGTTTGTAACAAGTAAGACAAAAAGCAGAAATGAAAATGCTGGTATAGTAAAAATGTTGGAAAAGTATACATCTCTGAATAAATATCTTACCTTCACTCTAGATGTATTGTCTGGTGTGTCATAACACCATTATATATCCTTCGTAAGCATGCTGTGCAGCCAATTTTTTGTTTACTTTTAGTTAACTGTCAACTTACACATTTAGCATTACTTCCATGCTATTTGTGTTTACTTACAAAGAGCACATTTCTTCCTTATGTAATCTCTTGCAGTAAGAAACTAATCTATTATTTGAGAGAGCGTGTGAAAAACTGCTTCTGTCATGGGTGGCAAAACCTTGCTTGTTCTAGATGTCTGAAACACATCAAAAGTATAGCTTTGCATACTATGCTGATTTTCATCCTTGTCCAGTGGAATTTAAGTATGTGAAAATGACATCTGGTATGCAACAAAATACATTGCTTATTATATAATAAATTAAGGTTATGGAATTATCTTTTGTGCAAAGTTCAAGAAATAAAAATAAGAGCTTTTACAGACCTGTATATTTTTTAATCAAATCACACATAACAGACTAATTGATTTAGCCTTGAATGTTGGTTATAAAACAACTCAACCTGGTAGCCACAGATATGAGGCATGTACGCAACATTATACGGTGCTTCTACAACTAGAGCAAATAATCTGTCAGCTGCTAATTGGCACTTTCTCAAACATTGTTTACAAAAACAATGTTTTATTTGCACCACCCCAATGTCATCTCAGTTGGACTGCAAAGCAGTCTCCTTTCAAATATGAATCAGTTCTTCAACCCCAGCAAACCCTGTAGCACATAAAAACTACTACAAGGCAAACTACCTTTTTATTAAGTGATAACCAAGGCCTTCCAAACCCAGATAACACAGCAGCCTATGCCGAATTATTCATAGAAGCTCTGTATGACCGTGTCAGTGATTGCACTGAGGTTGCTGTGCCTACCTAAAGTAATTCCAAAACTAAATCAATAAACAAATCATCCTGATGTAATCCAAAATTAAGCAGGTTGCACAACAAAAGAAAAAAGTCATGCCTAAATTTAGGAAGTATAACATAAAAAAAATAAAAACTCTCATAAAACCGAATGGACAACTAAGATGATTAATTATGTAATTATTTTTAAGCAAATTCTGAGGTAAAGACAATATCCCAGGCCAAGGACACCCATAAGGCCTTCCTAAGCTATGCCCAAAACCAGAAAGGCAGCACACAATGGTATGATGAACTGTTGGTAAATGAAGTTGTGTTCCCAGAACCTGGAGATATAGCAAATCTTCTGGCTGACAAATTCAGTTCCAACTTTACTCCTCTGTCACCCCCAGGAAATATTATCTAACATTACCATCTCCAGCTATCAGTAGGGAGTACATCATAGATGCATTCTCTAAGGCCAAGAATACAGCTTCAGTGGGTCCCAATAATATTGCAGGGTCCCTCCTAAATAGCCTGAAATATGAGCTATCAGGCCTATGGAGTCATTGTTCAACCATAGCCTTCACAAAAGCTTTGTGATACATGAATGGAAGACTCCAGTTGTCATTGCTCTGCATAAGGATGGACCATCAATAGATCCCAGGAACTACAGACCCATTAGACTGACTAGTTTCATATGCAAAGCCATGGAAAGAACTATCATGGAAATGATTAACAATGACATAGGAAACTTTTAGATACTGGACCCAGCCCAGTTTGTTTTTGTCAAAGACAGGTCACGCCTACTGAACCTGGTACTCTTCTTTGAGAAGGTCACCAAGGCAATAGATGAAGGCAAGGTGATGCATACTGCCTACCTTAAACTACCTAGGGCATTTGATACAATACCTCATTCAGGCATTGTAAACAAACTCAACTAATATGTAACTCACTGGAAATACAGCTGCCTCACAGGCAGGACCCAGGAAGAAAGGAATTCAGAGACCACCTCCACAAAGAGGCCAATCACCAGTGTTTTCCCCAGGGCTCTGTACTCCATCTGCACATCTTTTGGCATCTATTTTTTGGAAGTCAAGGCCACTGTCAAGGGCTTCTGTCTTACCAAGTTTGCAGATGATTGTAATGTAGCAACAATAATAATGTGGGAAGTTTAGCATAATGGTTAAAGTCTTTGCCTCATAGGAAAAATGTACAGGTTTGATTCTCACCTTGGGTTATTGGCTAGGCTTAAAATGGCTCTTCAGGGCAGTTAGCCTAGTATTCACCTATGAAACCCCTAAAGATGCTAACAACTTACAGCAAGGTCTAATACAAATAAATAACTGGTGCCAAAGCCACAACTTACAATTCAATGACAAGAAATGCATAACAGTGCCTTTTGGAAAGGCTGCCACCCAGGTAAACTACCTCATTCAAAAACCCTCAAAAGTAGAAACAGCACTCAGGGATTTGGTGACTTATATTAATAGTAACCAGGCCTTCAAACAACATGTGTCTTAGGTAGTAAGAAAAATCATTCTATGTTACTCAACTTATAAGTAACTGCAGGGCATCTAGGTTCATGAAAGTCATCGTGCTACTGTACTCAGTAGTCACCAGACCCAAGTATAATGTTCCCTTCAGTATGCACCTGCCTGGCCACATGCAACAGTTGAAACATCCACATAGGCTCCTCAAAGAAAGAATACAGGATGTTTACACAATGTCCTATGCAGATCGTATCAAAGCCCAATCTTTGCACTTGGATGTTCATTGTATTGATAGCTGCTGCAGAAGTCTTAGCTATATGGGTAATAGGTAATATCCTACAAGGATATAACAGCCAGCAAGCTTCCAAAGTTTCTGGCACCTTTCATGTGCCCACACCATCAGTCAGCATAAGTTAAGCTGAGTAAAAAGACAGGTTTGGGCACCAAGCCCATCAGGGCTGTCCTACCCTTGAAGAGTATGCTCATCTGCAGGCTTTCAAGGATCAATGACAGATAAGTTTCCTTTGGGGAAGAACTTTCACTTTATAGAAATTATTTTATTGCACTTTCCTGTTTAGCAAAGTTATTTTTAAGTTAGAACGATATATTTTAACAGACTGCCATAGGACTTGACTGTACTTTTAAATGAGAGTCTTCTATTTACCTGTTAGTTTAAAAGTTGTTTAAAATAATTGAAAACATTTTTTTTCTGTAGGGAAACAGTTTATTTTAATTTTGGTGGATGGCAAATTGTTTTAAAGTGCTTTTTGCAATGTTTTTGTGGACTTACATTTTTTACCATCTTTTGCTACTTGTTTTTCCTGAAAAGAGGCAATATTTTCAGTTTGACCATAAGACAAAGTACTAGTCAACATCAGTACTTATTCCAGCCACAAAAAGAAAAAGTTAAGCAAACAGCCCTTGCCACCATAGCAGGCTAGCAACTTGCCTCAGCCACAGGTGGGTGACTGCTGTGACCATAACATGTTCCTCAGACCACTCATCTTTTACTCTAGATCCCTCAGGTGTAATAACTACATCCAGTATGGATCAAGGGTTAGCCATGTTCTCTGTAGCCATTGGGGTCCTCTCATTGGGGAAAGTAGAGCCACTGTTGTGAGTCCTTGGAGAGGGGACAGGAAAGACCTCCCTGTTTAGTCAAAATATTGTGCCCGTCCCTGGAGAAGCTGCTGCTCCATTAATAACACTGTTGGCTGCATTTTTCCTGCCAAAAACAGAAGCAAACACTAACCAAAAAAAGAATCTGCTTATCATCAAATTTCCTTAGACAGGAGCAGTTTATGGCTCTGGCTCAGGGTATAATTCAACCTATTGATCCTTCTTATAAAGTGGTTTCTGATAAAAGAAATAGGGATACCACTTTTACTAAAGAGATTCAAGATTCTTATACTGGACAGGAACATGAAGGGACAGATATAGAGGGTTTCTCCTCATTTTCCAGAGGAGACCTCAATTTCTGATTCTTCCTGTGAGGGGTTTCTCATTCTCTGAGACAGTTTTCAGAATGTGTGAGTGCTTCAGTTGGAGAACTGAGGTGTCTCAGTCTCTCATAAAATACTGTGAGCTTTTATAGAAGGAATTTCCTGAACCCTCACCTATTCTCCAAGTTACATCAGCTATGGAGTGTGTGTGTGTGTGTGTGTGTGTGTGTGTGTGTGTGTGTGTGTGTGTGTGTGTGTGTGTGTGTGTGTGTGTGTGTGTGTGTGTGTGTGTGTCTTTGTGTGTGTGTGTCACTGCCTGCAAGTTTCCTGATAGTCAGTCTGCTGCCCCTAAAATGGCAGATAGAATATATAACATTCCTTGATCTTTTAAATTTTTACACACTCTTCTCACACCTGACCCAGCAGCTATAGCTTTCTTTAATCGTACTGCTGCTGAGCATTTAGTTAATTCCAGTCCTACTCTTTATGACAAGGATGGGAAGATCATTTCTTTCTGTTACTTAAGAGGTTACCTTATGAGTGTTTCTGTCATTTTACACAGAGCTAATCGGTGGAAGAGCACTGAGCAAAACTCTGATCGGTGATATATAACTTTTAAGTATCCTATTTTTTGCTTATTTTTACTAGTTATTGCTTATAGATATTTATAGCACTTTCATTGTCTGCTGCATAATTTTTACTGTATTTTATAGCTATAAACTAATCTGCACGGTTGTACTAAAATTTTCTGCCTCGTGAGGCCTGATAAATAAGGTTTTTACTGTCACACTGTTTGTAAATCTTTTCTAGCTAGTTTTTGTTCTGATTTCCTGCCAAGGAGTGTATCATATAATTGGTTTAGTTTCCCACCGTCCCTCCCTATTGGTATCCTGTTCTTATACTTGGTGGCTTTGCAGTTGCCCACCCCTCCTGTAAATTTGATCTGGGATACTCCTCCCAGTCTGGTGTCATTAGCTCATTCTACCTAATACAGAGAGAACAGACCAACCCACTTAGCTTCTTAACCTTGAATTATCTTCTGCTCCTTCTTCTTCCCTTTCCACTTCACTAAAAAAAAAAAAAAAAAAAAAAAAAAATTAAATTTTAATCGTGTTTCCCCCTTTCCTGTAACTAGTCTAGTCCAGATACAGATTTGCTGTATCCAGGACTGTGTGTAAGCTTCTGAGCCCACCAAACCTTTCTGTGTTGGAAGGAAGCCTTCTGGCTTATCAGTGGGAGTGGTAAGCACTAGGTAGCCTGTCTACCATAAGAGGAGTGGTTTCTGGTCCAGAAATTGTAGTTTATTGGCCATTTGGGCAGTTTTTCCATCTCTTTCAACTTTCTGGTTTAAAAGCTCATGTATGTGCTTGTTTCCCACCTTTCCTGTAACTAGTCTAGTCCAGATACAGATTTGCTGTATCCAGGGCTGTTTGTAAGCTACTGAGCGGTGTCAAATTCTGCTCTTCAATTTTTCCCTTAGATCTACTAGTTCTCTCCTCTCCTGCACTTTTACTAACTTATTAATCTAGCACTTTACCAGACTTCTTGTGGCAATTATTGTAGCACACAAAAGTGCTGCCAGCATTAAATGTTCTACAAGGAAACAGCTTCAGTACTTATTATTAATGCCCACCCCTCCAGGCATGTCTAAAAGTCAGTTTCCTGTGCTTTCTTCTATTAACCTGGTGAACTTTGGCATCCTGAGGCAATGTAGCAACTGCCTCATGTACACTGACAACCCTCTCCTCTTACATCCCAATACTCAGACTTGCGAGAAATGCATTTATATATCCAAATTGCAAGTCATGCACTCTCCAGCCAAGACTGGAATAGCTTGTCAAGAGGAGAAGGCCAACACTTGCACCACACCACATGGATAACATAGCCTTCTAAAACACACAACAGCACTGCCTTTACATAAAAACACAAACCACACACTCACCGTCGCTGAAGCTCTCAATAAAAATCTACCCAAACAGCAGAGACCTCCAAGGCAGAAACACACTCGACCACCACAACACAACACTAATCACATGACTCTCCTAAACAGTATGCCACTCAGCCAAAGCCCCTAAGTCAAAACAGCATGCCCAACACACTAGTCATAGGTGACTTGATAGTGAGGCACACTGATGTCCCACTCACTAGGGTGAATAAGGAGAAAGTAGCAGTTAGCTGCCTGTCAGGTGCTAGGATCTGCCAAATAATGCACGGACATTGGACCCTTAACAACAGCTGCAAATATGACTCTGTCTTTGTACATGTGGGTTTAAATGACCTGAGACGTACCTCCCTGGACTACATGAAAAGAGACATGGAGGAGCTCTCAGATTATGTAGGCCAGGCAGGTATGACCCTAGCCCTGAGCAGCATCCTACCATCACCCAGAATAATAACACAGTACAAGCAGAAAATGATTGATTTCAACAACTGGCTTAGTTGCTGGTGTCATTCTAAGGGGATGTAGTATCTCTCTACCTCAGATGACATGATTGATAGACCTCAATGCTTTGCCAGAGATGGCCTGCATCTGTCACCCCTGGGCTTCTTGATACTGGCCAAGGCTCTTGCCACCCCTATAGTGCCTTTTTTAGGTGGTGTTCCAAAGACCAAATTACCACTGTAACAGCTACAAACAAATGCAATCTGAGGGTCATGCTGCTCAAGGCTAGAAGTATAAATCTAAAAATGCAATCGCTCAAAGTGCTCCTTAAAATGGAGAACATCGACATTTGTGCCATAACAGAGACCTGGTTCAAGGCAGCAGAAAGCACCCCTGCACAGTCAGGCTATAACTCATTCCACACCTTTCATCCCAAGAACTTGGACCAAAGCTTCAAAGGCAGTGGTGTTTCCATATTCATAAAGGATATGCACACCTTTAGACTGGTAGCCCAACATAACGCATCTGAGATACTTCAGGTGCAGCTAACATTGGATAAGACAGCAATTCAAGTCGTAGCCTGCTATAGGTCCCCAACCATGTCTCAAGACTCACACTCCATGTTCCTCAGGACCCTGGAGAATATTAAGGACCAGCCTAATACTCTCATACTGGGCAACTTCAACTACCCCTTCATTAACTGGGAAAACTACTCATGTACCAATACACTTGCCCAACGTTTCCTGGAATTCATTAATTCCAATGCCCTGTACCAGCTCATTCTTACCCCCACTACATCCTTGACCTGGTCATTACTAACATTGGCATTGCTCTACACCAATAGTCAACTCCTCCCTGGTTAGATCCAACCAAAAACTAATCACCTTGGAAATCCACATCCCTACCACCCACCCACCCCCACAAAGATAACCACCATGAAAAACTTCTCCAAAGCTAACTTTGGGCTCCTAAAAACAGAGTTGGCTAACTTGGGTTCCTATTGGAATATCGAATTTCCAATTGTTCGAATCACTAAAGATCAACCTTTAATGATTGAACAATTGGAAATTTGAATTCTTTAAAATGAACATTAAAAAAAAAAAAAGTAAAGGTTGTAGGCAGGAAGGCAAGTCCCCTTGCACCCCCACACCCCCCGCTACTTAAATATACCAACTTCGAGATTGTGCTACAGTGTTGGACAGGGAAATCTTCCCTTTCCACACCATAGTGCAATAAAGTTTGATCTTGGAGTTGGTATATTTAAGTAGTGGGGGGTGTGGGGGGTTCAGGGGGGCTTGCCTCCCTGCTTTAACCCATCAGGGTATGTTGTCTTTGTTTTTTTTTTTTTAAATTTCGAAGTTACGGAACTTCGATCATATGGTATCGACCATATGGTATTTGAAGTTCCGTAACTTCGATGTTCTAATAGGTAACTGGCTAACTTCACTGCACCCATGGAAATGTAGATCAGTTGCATGACCGTCAAATCATACACCAGTGTACTGTACAAACACGTACACAAATGCATGGATCTCGCCATACCCAATAGAACCAAGATGCTCTCCTCCAAAAAAAGGAAGCCAACCTGGTGGTCTCCTGCCATAAACAAACTGTACAACAGAAGGAGGAAAGTGATGCGGAATAAGGTGAAGTCCCAAGACTGGAAAAACTCCCTTATCAGCCTCAACAAAAAGTTGAGATCCCTCATGAAATCCTCTAAAGCTAGCTATGAAAACAGGATTGCAGCAGATAGTAAAGACAACCACAAGGCCTTTTATAGTCATGTAAAGAATCTCCACGGCAATATCTAGATTTGCTCTGAGCTACTGCACAATGGTACCTCCTATACCGAGCCAACAAATATTGCCAATTTACTGGCCGACAGATTCAGTGCCAACTTTGCCCCCCCAAGGGACCAGTCACAATGCCATTAGATTGCCAGGCACCCAGTATTACTGCTGCACAGGTTAAAACAGCACTGTCCAAGGCTAAGAATACAGCTTCTATGGGACCTGACAATATCCCTGGCTGTGTTCTAGATGAACTACAGAGTGAACTGGCACCTCACCTGTGTGCCCTGTTCAATCACAGCCTCACCTCAGGCTTTCTCCCTACCAAATGGTGCACTGCTACAGTCATCTGTCTCCAGAAAGGAGAAGCGACTACAGACCCTGGGAATTATCGCCCCATTAGCCTGACGAGTCTGATATGCAAAGCTATGAAACGCATTATCATGGACCTAATAAACAAGAATATAGGGAATCCGAAACTCTTGATCCCACGCAGTTTGGTTTTGTGAGGGGTAGATCATGCCTCCTCAACTTGGTCAACTTCTTTGAGTCCATTACGAGAGCTGTGGATAAAGGCAAGGTGGTTCATCCAGCCTACCTTGATCTAGCCAAGGCCTTTGATACCATTCCCCACTCAGGAATCATAGAAAAACTTACTGAGCTAGGCATCAACCCCTATATCACTAGGTGGGTTGCAATCTGGCTCATATGTATAACCCACAGTGTGAAAGTAACTAACTCCAAGTCAGACTGTTGACCAGTCATGAGTGGAGTCCCAAAGGGTTTGGTCCTGGGTCCTCTCTTGTTTTGCATCTACTTCTCTGAAGTCCAGGCCAACACGAAGGCACTCTGGCTGACAAAGTTGAAAGACGATTGCAAGTTGGAAGCTATTATTAACTACCCAAGTGATGTTAACATCCTACAGAAAGGCCTCACTGAGACCAATGACTGGTGTCAGTACTATGGCCTTAAGCTAAATGCCAAAAAATGTGTTGTCATCCCCTTTGGGAAAAACCCAGTTCACATGAATTACCACATCGATGGTAGTCCACTAAACACAAACGGCGTTATAAGAGATCTGGGCACACAGGTTGACAGCAACCTCTCTTTTGAACACCACATTGCCACTGTGGTCAGAAAGTCCTTCTATGTGGCATATCTCATTACTAAGGGTTTTGCATCAAAGAAGAAAGAGGTCATTGTCTCCCTCTACTCTTCCCTCATTAAGCCAATCATTGAGTACAATGCCCATTTGGCATGTACCTCACTAAACACCTGCAGCAAGTGGAGAGGCCGCAAAAGTACCTCACAAAGAGGATCCTAGGCCTTAAACATTTGTCCTATATGGACAGATTAAAAAAAAATCAACTATTCTCTGTCTCATATCGCCTACTTAGAGGTGATCTCTGCTTGACTTACAAAGCCACTTACAAAACCAGGTCTGACCCAGCTCTGTTAGAAATGCTACATCTGAAGAAATCCCAATCTTTCCACACCACATGCTCCAGAGACCTTAACCTCATTACCACAATCAACAAAACATGCTGGAGGGACAGGTTCGTAACCCAGAGACTGCTCGTGCTATGGAATAGACTTGCTATACATGTCAAGCAGAGCACCTCACTGACCATCTTCAAGAGAAATCTTGATAAGTGGATGGGAAATAGATTCACACCAAAGATCACTCCAGTGGCTTTACTCAACACAGGCACTGGGAACTAAGGTCGGGTGGCACAATGCTATGGGCTAGGCTTATAAAGGCCCCAGGGCCATTAGCCTAGTACACACCTGTGAACCTATGAACCTATTGATAAGAATGGGGTAGAGTATATGTTTCTGCAACTTCGATTTTCATAATGTTGAATTCTCAGGCTTGTATGTTAATGTTTCTATTGACTAATTGTGAAAGGATGGGAAATGTTTTGTCGGCAGTTTCTTCTTGTGAGGAAAAGTCTGCTTTAAATAATTTAGTTTCTTCCATTGTATAAGTCAGTAAACAGTCTACAGTTTGTGTGTGTGTGTGTGTGTGTGTGTGTGTGTGTGTGTGTGTGTGTGTGTGTGTGTGTGTGTGTGTGTGTTTGTGTGTGTGTGAGACTCACTCAGTTGATACTTTTTCCAGGGTATGGCCACTGGTGCAGTTTTGAGGAGGCTTGTCTGGCTGCATTCTTAGAACCTTCGTGATGATATGAAAACTGAGATTTTAAATTCTCCTTGGGATATATTTAGTTTTTGATTCCACTGCTGTAGTGGTTTTCAAAAAGTGTGATGAAAGGAGTAAGCTGATAAAGGAAATCTTTAAAATTTTTCAGGCCTATATTGTAAGAATGAAAGCACTAAGTTGTGAACTCTCTAAAGATTGAAAATGCCGGACCTCAAACTCATAATTGTGGGGGGCTGCACCCCCCACACCCCCACTAAATATATATACTAACTCCAAGATGTTCCCCCCACAATCCCCGCTAAATATATATACCAAATCTGAGATCGCACTACATTGAGGAAATGGCAAATATTCCAATCTTCACCGTACTGCGATTTCATAAAAAACACTTCGAGGCCTGGCATTTTTGATTATTAGAGCATTCACAATTTAGTGCTTTCATTCTTATGATATAGACCCAGTTTTTCAGCTTTTTCCAAATTTCCTAATGGATTCTATATTCCTCCCATCCAATTCTGGGGAAAAAACAAAATACACAGTCTCAACAGAATATTTGTAAATGTTTAAGAAGAAATGGTAGGAAGTTGCAAAAAGAGGTCAATAACCTCCCAAAATAAAGGATAATCCAATAAGGCAGAATGACTATTTTAAAACCTTGCCCCCCAGCAGCCACTTTTCCTTTCCAGAAAGTCTGACTCTCCAGTTTTCCTTAGGAAACAGATAGTTTCAGACAAATGGGTTCTGAAGATCAGATCATTCAACAGGGTTACAGATGACAGTGGCAGGAAATCCCTCCTTTTCAGGGGGTAATTCTTCGTCCATTAGACCAGACCCTTGTATTTCACCCTGCACTTCAATGGTTCTGTCCCCCACAGAGTGATAGAACCAGTTCCTACTTCACAGGTTGGGGAAAGTTTTTTATTCAGTGATGTTTTTAGTGCCAAAAGAGAAAATGTTTGGAGACCGATTCTTGATCTTTCTTTCCTGAACCTGTTTGTGATAGTGCCTGAATTCAAAATTATGTTATTTTACATCCTATTATCTCTTCTTTCTTATTTAAGTTTGCTGGTTACACTAGATTTAAAAGATGCTTATCATCAGATCCTCATCCAAAGTTCATCTGTTTCTGAAGGATTTATGTGTCTGGATCACATGATCAGTTCTCTGCCTTACCCTTTCAACTATCCACTCCACCAAGAATGTTCAGAAAGTGTCTGGCTACATTTATAGCTCATTACAAGCTACAAGGTATCCACATTCTTTGAAATTTCGAGGACTTGCTTATTTTTGCAGAGTCTTTTTTAAAGTGTCTGGAATCTTTCACTTGGGTTAAAGATATCTTACACACAAGCTATGATTCTAAGAGAACATTCACAATTCTTTTTGACTACTTCTGACAGGGTCATTTTCCTGGAGTGTCAGCTAGACACCTCAGTTCAAAGAGCTTTTTCTTCACAAAAAAAAAATTATCTATATATAAACCTATTTATAAGGTTTTTCACTCAAACTTCAGTCACTGCTTGGGAATACCTCAGTATTTTTTGATTTCACTGCATCTCTGATTCTCTTGATACCCCTGGCAAGACACCACATGAGAAAGATGCAATGGTATCTTAAGTCACTTTTGTCCCAGCACCAACACCCTTCATCTTTTCAAACCCCAGTACTGGAGTTTGTCAGAAGAGAAATCACTTGGTGAAAACATAAAATATCCTGAAATCTAGGTCTCCCCTGCTCTTTCCATGTTCCAAAGCAGTAAGCAGTTAGTCACCACAGATGCTGCAGACTGCTTGTGGAGCAATTTCATGAGAGATAAGAGTGCAAGGTGTATGGGACACCAGATGCTTCCCCTGATCAAGGTACTCAAGACTCTCAATTATTTTTGGTCCCCACAACCTCTTGAAGTTGTTATATGAAATACCACAGTCATGTGGTACATCAACAAACAAAAGGGAGCCAGGTCATAACCCCTTCGCAGACTAGCCATGTTAGCTTAGGATATAGCTCCACAGCACTGTCTCAATGTATAGGCATCCTAAATTCTGTCAAAGCAAAATTGTATGGTGTAGAAGTTGAGATGGACACAAGCCGAGCCTCACAAATGGAAACTAGATCAGGGAGTCTTCCAAGATTTGATCCATTTATGGGAGCCCTCCCAAATAGACCTATTTGCCTAATCTCAGAACAAGTAGATGGCAAGATTCTGATCCAGGACTCCATGCAAGAAAGCCTGGAAAACAGATGCCTTTTCTTTTCCTTGGAGAAGAATGTTCCTGTATACTTTCCACTTATATCCAGGATACTTCTGAAGAGTCAGAAGGAATCCTCCAAGATCATTGTGGAGACCCCTTCTAGCCAAGGCAACAGTTGTTCTCCCTTCTTTTGGAAATGGACTGAGGTAATTGCCACAAGCTTCCTCACAGATGAGATCTACTCACACAAGATTAATCAACCTCAATTGCCTGGTTGACAGAGTCTTAATTCCATTTAGGCATCAGTTTACTGAGGACATGCAGCAGGTTCTAATGGAGGCAAGAAAACCTGCTACTAGAAAATGTTATATTAGTAAATAGAAATTTTTTTTAATTGATGGCAACAACAACCAGCACCCTTTCAGGACTAGTTGTTTTCTGGTTTTACAATATTTGTGCGAGGGACCCCTCTATGAACTTTCTTACTCCTCCATCAAGGTTAAGCTGTTGGATATTTCAGCATGTCTGCCCATGGATCCCCCTCTTTTAATCCAGTGAAGTGTTAAAATGTTTTTGAAAGGAGTTTTGCATAAGAGGCCTCCAAGAAAACTGATGCCCTCTCTTTTGGATTTTAATTTTGTGTTAGAGAAGCTAACACTTGCCAAATATGAGCAAGCTAATGAACAAGCTAACCTGGCTGACTTGATGTTCTTAACATGGAAAACAGTTTTACTGATTATAATGACCTCTGCAAGAAAGGTATCTGAGTTGCAAGCTAATATGGCAAATTAACCGTATCTCATTTTTCACAGAAACAACCCAGAGACAAGGCTACCCACCTCAAGTTTGGATCCATCCCTCCCCCAAAGGAATTCTCAGGGTCTGGAAACAACACTCCTTGTCCCATCAGGACAGCCACTAACCAGAAGTCTTGAACTGCTGCCTCTAGAAGACAGCACCTCAACTTCTGAATCCTCCCTAGAGTCTCTAACTGAGGAAGTACAAAGGAAACAGACATACAAAAGAATGCGCCTGGAATTCCCTCAGAAGTCTGTCATCACTGATACTGGCTTTGATGAAGGTGAAGATTCTCCCAGATCCCCCCTTCAGGAAATTTAATTCAGAGAAATCTTTGAAATGCTTAAACAGAAAGATGGATGGTCCTTCCAAAATGCTTTCTTCAGCAGAGTCAGTTTTTATCAAGTTTTTTGTTTCTGACCCATGTATGTCTTAGGTTGTCCTGCCTACAGATGACATGGTAGAACCTATCTCTAAGCAGGCTTGGAATGATCTGGATAGAGATGATCCTATCTGTAAGTAACCAGATAAGTTTATCATCACTTCTAAGGATCAGCCTCATTGAAGCAAGGGCCCAGCCATGGATTCCATGTTAGAGGCAGCAGCCAATGAAAATGAACAAGCAGAAGAAAGTTCTTCTGTACATCACTAAGCAGGGAGTCTCACTCGTTGGACAGATTTTGGAAGGATGTCTATGCCTCATTTAGTTTCTTGGTGAGGAAGTTGAATGTTACATGTTTTCAGAGGGATATGACCAAGGAGATCTCTAATTCTCTCCCAGGGCCTTGTCTACAGATCAGAGAAAGTCCATTGATGTACAGCTAGCTATTTACCAGTCCTTGTCCACTGTCTTTATGTACCTTATCTCTGATACCATGGAGAGTGCATCTAGAGCAGGCAGCATGGGCATGTCCATCAAGAGACATGCATAAATGAAGCTCTGTGACTTTGTGGAACATTTTAAGCCATCCTTTGTGAATGTCAGTTATGACAGTTCAACCGTCTTTGGTCCTAAAAAGAAAGACACAATTTCAAGAAGTGAAAAAGATGGCCAATCCCTTTCTACTATTGGGATCAAATTTTTCAAAGGACCTTTTACAGGAACCAAAAAGGAGGAAAGAAAATTTGGTTCCACAAATATCAGGGGTTTTTACGTGACACTTCTAGAGACAGAGCCTCCTGTGGCAGAGGAGGAAACTTTTATAATGGACATTGCCCTTGGGACAGAAGTGGTTTGTAGAATCAAAGCATCAGAGGTCTTTTCTCTTTTCAGTGCTCCTGAACAGTTGCCTGACTGTTGCACTCTGGAGGCAGTCAGGGGCACTTACCTCTGCATTCAACAAGCTAGGCAACAATCACTCAGGACAGATGGATGCAGAAGATCATAATCAGTGAATACTTCATTCCTTTTCACTTACTCTCTTTAAATGCAAAAATACTTCCCAATGTATCACCCTCTCAAAGGGCGGCAACTGCTTCAGAATAAAGCTTCTTAACAATCAAGTCATTCAAGAGGTCCCACGCATGCCAAATAAAAATTGGGACCTAAGGCCAATTCTGGACCTAGGTTACTTGAAGAAATTTATAAAAAAAATTCTTATCGGATTACAGTACATTCTATTACTCCTCTACTGAGGGAAAACAACTGGATGTGCTCAATAGATCTTCAGGATGTATACTGCCATATAAAGATGAACAGATGCTTGAGTAAGTATTTTCACTTCTGGCTTGGAACCAGTCATTTTCAGTTCTTAGTTCTGTCTTCCAGACTCACCACAGCCTCCTGGATGTTTACCAAATATATAGCAGTAGTCTTTGAATGGAGAAGTTCTGGGTGTTCCCTTATTTGGATGACTGGCTTGTCACACTGCCTACCAGGGATCTACTCATCCAAGCCAGGAAATTCATGCCCCATCTGTGTTCAGACTAAGCAATACAGTGAATTTAACACAGTCCACACTTTGCTCAGTTGACTTTAGAGTTCATAGGAGCTCAATTGGACATAAAGCTCCAAATTGCAAACCTTTCTAAACAAGGACTACATCCATTCATAAACAAGATTTTTCTGTCTTGTCCTGTTAGAAGGCCACTGGCAAAAAGAATTCTCTGTCTTCTAGGCTCCATGGAAGCTTTGATCACCTTATTTTTTCAGACCAGGTACTACATGTGAGTTCTACAGTGGAATCATGCAGTTCATCAGTTGATAAGATAGCAACCCATGTTTTTTCTTGGTATGTTTAACAACGATTCTTTCCCTCTTTTCTGAAGGATTGGTAAGTCATTTGGGGATTGAGTGACTGTGCCTAGCTTAGGATGGATAAGACAAATTTATAAACAAAAGGGACAGGTTATTTTGAGCATAAAAATGGAAATTGACTGGACTAAAAATGGCCCCCAAGGACAGCTAGCCTAGTACTTACCCATGCACCTATGAATCTTAGGGCAAAAGTGCCGGCCTGAATGTCTGAGAAATATATGCCAAATAGGAGGGGGTCCAAAGCTGAGCCATGTAGTACAACACTGATAACTGTTTTGCTTTTAGTAGTGGAACTTGCAACTCAAACTACAAGAGTTCTGTCAGGAAACCAGTTAGCTATCCATCTCAATATATATAAGGATTTATATTCAGATTTACAAGTCTATTGATAATGCTTGCATGAGGAATCATGCCAAAGCCCTTGCCCAGGTCTATATATGCTGTATGCACTGCATAACCACTATCCACAGCTTCAGTTATTTTTTCAAAGAAGTTAATGAGGTTAAAGAGTCTGAGATAATGTACTCCACAGCTTTACATATGGGGGCTAGTAAGACTAATGGGTCTATAGTTACCAGGGTCCATGGTAAGGCCACCCTTGTGTAATGGCATCATAAGAGCTGTTTTCCAGGTTTTAGGTATGTAACCAATGGAAAGGCTTCAATTAAAGAGTTTAAGTATATAATCAGGCAACCTGGTATGTTGTCAGGGTCCATGGATATAGTATTCTTATTTTTAGAAGGGCTGGGAGAACTTGCTCCATATTAATTAAAGGAGGTGGCTGGGATTGTGGAACCTGTGGGATAGTTATAACTGTGGGTGCAGTGAAATTTGCACTAAATTTGTTAGCTAGGATTTTAACTATTTCCTTTGGGTCAGAGATTGATGCATTATTATGGCCTAGCTTTGGACACTGATGGGTGTTAATTCTTAACTTTCTGACATAATTAAATAAAGATTTGCAGTTATTTTTTTGTTTTAGAGGCCATTTTAAATTCATTTTCAGTTTTGAGATTTCTAATGGTTCCCTTAAGCTTTTTGTTATTTTGCTTATGTGTGCTCTAAAGGTAGGTAGAATGTGACCTCTTATAAGCTTTAAGTAGTTTCTTTCTCCTGTTATATAATATATTTACTTATATGGGTATCCCACCACAGTGCTTTGCTTGTAAACTTCTCATTATATCTGTTGCAGACAGGGACTGCCTTATCAATAGAACTATTTAAGTAGGTTTAGAAGATAGAGGCATAGGTAGCAGCTTTAGCAATGGGATCCTTCGGAGGAGGATTACAGCAGAATTCATTTAAGTCAGCAAGTAACTGAAGAAGGTTTGCTTTTGAGAAGTCCCGAAACAAAGAGATATTTACTTGAGAATCACCACCAGTTTTAAAGGAAAAGGTCACACAATTATGGTCTGATTTTAAAAGACTTGATTATACACATGGAGTTGTCCAAGAAGTGATCATATTTGTAAGGACTATATCCAAACTATTAGGGCTTCTAGTAGAAAGTTTAACTATTTGTGAAAGAGAGCAAGCATTTATAATGTCAAGAAAGAACTGGGCATGCCACCCATTGATAGTGAAGGTCAGACAGTTTATTGATGGGTAAAAGTCCCCCAGGAAATAACACATTCTCAAAATCAAGTAATAAAATTACAACCCAGTCCTTATTTGAGCTTTAATTAATCTGGTTTAATCATATCAATACTAACTGAAATTTGATTGAAATTGTTTATCACGGGAATTTCAGATGGATGCATACTGATCAGGAACTTAATTTCAGCTTTCCCAGTGTGAAAAATGAAACTGAGAAATAAGAGCCAGTGATATTGTCAACTATGGTTAAATGCATTTACTGACTAATAAGTAGACTGCCTGGATGCCAGCAAAGAAGAAACTTAGAGAACCTGAATGAAAATAAAACAGAAAAAGTGAAGAGAAAAATGACTATGAAGAATCCTGAAGCTGTTCAGCAAGAGAGCAGCTCAAGCTTCAGCTTTAGCACAAGAGAAGGTTTCCAATAATTTAGAGGAAAAAATAAATGAAATGCTCTCAGAGCTGATCAAAATAAATTAAACATTGGATATATCAACTCAAATAACAAAAGACTGAAAGAATGATAGCTTTAATTAGCTATTCATATGAACTGATAAAACTGCAAATATTAGAGGATGAAATTAAGAACAGGATGGCTGAGTATAAGACTTCTCAAGAAAAGCTGTTTTAAAAAATGGTAGAGTTAGAAGACATGGTGTGCAGAGAAGAGCTAAGATTTCTGCTGTACCAGAAAAACTGGAAGAAACAGACAGTATTAATTTTATGAAAGCACAACTAAGCAGCTGGACTCGTATTACACTAGCAGGATTTTTTAACTGAAAGGGCACATCGAGTGTCTGCTCCAAACATAGCCATGAGACAACAGCCAAAACCTGTATTAGTAAATATGCAATCATACCAGCAGAAAGAGTTGTTGTTGACCAAAACTGACAGAAGGGAAAAATATTAAACACTGGAGAAAGTAGAATATTTGTGGAAAATGATTATTCACTGTATACCAGTTAGAAGAGATGTAAATTTGTCCCAGCAATCAGGGAATGTCAAGAGTCAGGTGTGAGATTCAAACTGCTACTCATACAGCTATGGTCAGAATATTTTTCCTGGAGAATGAAAACATTTCTGGATGCAAGACAAGTTAAGGGGTAATAAAAAGTTTATCCAACAAAAATAAGCCAGTAAGCAGAAGGAGACTTTGTTTTTCCTTCTGCTGACAATAAAGCTAGCAGAAAGACTTTGCCAGCGAAACCTTTTTCATTGCTCCAAATGCTTGAGAGACAGAAAAAATCATAGGAATTGACTAGAAGAATCAGGAGTACCTTGGACTTCAAACAGCGTCTGATGTTGGAAGGTAGAGATGAACAGGAAGAAGACCAACCACACTAACATTGGTAAATAAATTGGAGACTATAAAGAATCAATCACATTTATAAAATATAGCTTTGCAAGAAAAAGTAACTGAGAAAGACTGGACTTTTATTAACTTTGTTAAGCTTGTGGGTGAACTGTAAAGTATATACCCCACTTTATGTGATTAATATTTAGAAGACCATAAAGGGGGGAAAGTAACTGTAAGTAAGATGTTTTTTGTTCTTATCAGTATGTATGTAAAATGTTTCATGATATAAACTGCAAACATTACAGTAAAGCAGTTTTGTGCAGTGTGTTGTCAGGGATATTTTAAATGTGTGGGGTGGGTGTTGATTTAGTGACTGTAGTATGTGTTAGTGATATTAAAGTAAAAGTAATCAATTACTTTTTTAGTTGTAAGAAATCTGTTTTACAGTATAACAAGAGACAAAACACAGAAGAAAAGCAAGTTTAAGTTAATATACTGTGATCTTGGGCTGCTGGGGGGAGAGAGGTGGTGTGTAAAAGTGCATTGATTATATTATATGTAGAATTAATATATTTAATCTTATCTCCAAAGTGGGCTTAAGAATGTGCCTGTTGATCTTTCTGTTGGTCCTAATTATTTTGAGATGATTAATCAGTTGGAAAGAGACTTGCTAAAATTGAAAATACTGCAGTGGGATAATGTTTATTTTGAAAGTTGTTTAAAAATGCAAAGAGTACCTAAGGGCTTGAGAATAACAGTCATGGACATCAGAAATGATGTTCCAGCTGACTTTCTCAACAGATAGGTAGCTCTCAATCAAAGAACAGGGCTGCAGTACATTGAAATGCTGTGTGAATGTAATTTGAGCAAGATAGATGACCTTAAGAAGAATATTAGGTCAGTCTTTTTTAAGCTTAAATATAATTTAACTGCGGACAGTTTTGATGCCAATTTTTCCTTGATACAAGATAAATTAAACAAGGAAAATTACGTATTAAGGAAACGTAAAACCAAACAATTCTTAAGGGATAAGGCAGATTATGAGCCAGCAGAGCATAATAGTGAATCAGCAGCTGTAGGTGTGTCCAAAGTGCAGCAACAGATGTCGGTGAGAGTATTGAGTGAGGGAGCAGAAGGAGCTCAAGTGGAAGAGAACATAATACAGAAATCAAAGCATTTGGCTAAGAGAAATGAGCCTTCTAACCCTACAAATGGAACTGTTTTGTAGAATAATGCTTCGGGTGAAAAAAATGTTTCTAACAATGCTGAAATGTTTTCAGAGGGATCAGAGCATTCAACCAGTGAGAGTTTATTAGCATTATGGCAATCAAAGCAGGACTTGGGCAGAGGTAGCACTGATACCTCACAAGAACTCTTATCAAAAAAAGAACTGGAAAAAAAAGAACTTTCAGCGATAAATGACAAAGGTATTACTGATATTGCATTTGTTATTGTTAACTTGTTTAGCCTCATTCTTACTGATGTGTTGTGCAATGCTCTCCAAAAGCTTGGAAGTTTGTGCCCTCTAGAAGGACTAGTAAATTTGATACTATAAACTCTTTAAGAGGTTATGTCAGGAAACTCAATTGTATCCTAACAATGCTGTTGCTTCTAAAATGTTTTATAAACCGAGTGTTTATAATCCTCCATTAGTTAAAGAGTTGGAATTGTTTTTAATTGTGTGTGAGCAGCAAATTATTGAAATGTTTGAGAAAAAGCCTGAGTTTAAATTTTTTTAACCTTAGTTTTGCACAAAGCAAGTTATTACATGATCTAGTCAATAACAATGCAATTTTAATTACAAAAGCTGACAAAGGTAATGCTCTAGTTATTTTTGATAGAGCTCACTATGTTCAAGTAATGGAAGAAATGTTATCTTATAGGTTATTTTATAAAAATATTGCCTTTAATGAAGTTAAGAAATGTTTTTCTTTCATTGATGGGCAAATTGAAGAATGGTTTCTCACTGGTCATATCACTGATGATATCAGGAAGTTTTTGAGTGTCGAAGCCCCGAGGATGAGCCATAACTTTTGCCTGCCTAAGATACTTACAGATTTGGATAGACCACCAGTGCAGCCCATTGTGGTCAGTAATAGCAGTAAAACTGAAGCCATGGCCATTTTTGTAAACAGACACCTTCAGCAAGTTGTTGACATGAGTTCATCATACATTAAGGATTCTTTTGATTTTAAAAACACTTTAAAAAAGTGAAGGTTGATGTAAATGATATTTTAGTTAGATTTGACATAAAGTCATTATATACATTAATCCCCAGTGATGAAGGTATGGAGGTGGTGAGGTTGGAATTGTTGAATTCCAAGAAATTCTCACCCCACCCAATACAATTAGCCTTCTCATGGAAATGTTAGATATTATTCTCAACTTCAACTTTTTTGAATTTAATAAGTTGTATAGGTAAGTTAATGGAGTAGCGATGGGTGCTGCAATATCACCCAGTTATGCTAACATTTTCATGCATGGTTGGGAAAGGTGTCATGTTTTTGAAAGTGTTTTTATGAAGTACATTATATTTTTTAAACATTTTATTGATGATGCCTTTTTAATTTCGAGAGGGGATGTATACTGTTAGAAGAGTTTTTGGATTATTTAGATGGAGTTAGTACTTTTCTTAAATTCACTTTTGTGTATGATATTAGGGTTATTGGTTTTTTAGATCTTACTATAGTTAAGGAAAATGGTAAACTGATGACAGCAATTCATAAAAAAGGTGCAAAATAATTATTTTTTGCATTATGATAGTATGCACCCCCCCAAAAAAAAACAAATTACATATTGTAAAGGGGCAGCACGATAGGGTACATGAGCTGACTGATAATGACTGTATTTTTGAAAAAGAATGTCTTATGTAGTAAACTTATCAGCAGAAGGTATCCAAAAAAAGATGTAGAAAAAAGCTAAACTTTTGTTAACGCATTATGTACTCTGAAGAAGTCCAGTGAGGATGAACGTGCTTACTGTTTGATGTGGATTTATCTTCTATTAAAGTCATTGTCATCATTTTGGCTCTAGTTTGGTTTGATTTTATTTATTTTGTTGTTCCGGTATCAGTGGTTTTTGTTTTTACTTTATCTGCAAATATATTAGTTTTGCCTATTAGCAAAAGTTTAGTGAGAGTCAAGAAGTGTGCAGCTGAAAGCAGTTACACATTCTGTTCCGAATGAAATTTACAAAGATTCCATCATGCATCTGTAGAGTTGATAGTTATTTTCTCATTACTGACTGCTTCTACATGCAGACAAGCTGTCTGCTGGTGTGAGTAATTAATCTTGTAAGTTCTGAGCATGGTTTGCTAAGGGAAATTCGGAATTGAAATGTAGAATGGCAAGCAGGGAATTGAATAAGAGATAGCAGCCTCCCTCACAGCATTGATGTTTTAATGCATTTAATAGAACAGTGTACAATTTAGTTTTATTTAAAGCTAGCCAGTGAACTTTTTTTCTTAGGGCAAAAAGTTAATGTTTCCTGAAAGCATGCAAGCTCTTTTTCACACCTGGGAGGGGAATAGACCTAAGAAAAGAAAATATAGCAGCCAGTGTAAAAGGGAACATAGACTGTCACATGTACTCCAGCATGATTAACCTTAACTTTAGGTTAAGTAATGCTTCTAGGTTCAGCTGTCAGTTTGGGACAATTGTTCCTATTTAAAGGGATAAGCTACATATTTTGAAAATATACATAGGTTTATGTTTGTTTTTAGTTACTAAAGGATGGGTGGTGTTCAAAAATGTATTTAGCTTTTAAATGATTTCCATTAAAACAAAAAGTCTTGAAATGTAACATAGGTTCAGATGGAGATGAGACAAAACAACACTGTACAAATGATCAGCCTACCAAGCATTAGTGTGTGCATGTAAGATAAAGGTTGGAAATGCACACTCAAAAATATGCATAATAGGTGAGAACAATAGTGTTTTATCATAATGGCTACATTATCTATATTTTATCCTGGACCATAAATGGCCTTAGAGGTATAGAGAAAAAGGAAAGAGTATTGAATTATATTAAGACATGCAGAGTGCAAATAGCAGTGCTGCAGAAACACATTTGTAAGAAATTAGTATGTGATTTTGGCAAAGAAAGGATTTCAGGATGGATATTCAGCAGAATATCAGGGACAAAAGAAAGGGAGAGTAATGACAGAAGAGGGGAAAAGACAATAATGGTAGAATTGTGGTATTAAGGGGTTGTTGGCAAGGGAGAATGATTATACTGGTATGTATTTATATTCCACCAAAAAAACTGCTATTATGGAGCTTAAGAAAATTCTAAGAGAGAATTTAAATATTATTCTCCAAGGTAAAATAACTGGTCTTGGCTTGAAATAAATTATATATTCATAAAAACATTTGCATTTAATTGAAAATTTTGACATACATCCAACAACTATATCAGATCCGGCACCAATAAAACTAAGACTTAAATATTGGATAATGAATTAACCTACCAACTGAAAAGAAAGAAATTTAAGGGATGGGTAGTGAAAATTATTTGAGCGTTATTAGGGAAGACAGAGACAGAAATTTCTTAAGAAGTGATAGTGAGTGAGTGAGTGAGTGAGTGAGTGAGTGAGTGAGTGAGGGAGATGAATCGTAAATGGAATTTAAAAATAGGGTAGAAATAAAAGAGAAAGAGATATGGTTAAGATGTAATAGGAATTATTTAGAGGAGCTGACAAAGGTCAAAGTTTTACAGAATAATGTTGAATCTCACAAGACAAGAAGATGTGCAACTACAGAATGCTAGAGACAAAATAAGAGAGCATTTGGATAATGTACTTGGGGTTAGAAAAATTGCTGTTAAGCAACTATTTTTTAATAACAATTTCAGAGCACAAAAACTTTTAGTACAATGATTTGGACAACAGAAAGTGCAATGGTTATCACAAAACCTAGGGAGTCTATAACAAGAACAATAACCAGAGATCCTGCAGTAGTATTAGAGATGTTCAAGAAATTTCAAGAACATTTGTTTAAAACAGTGGAAATGTAGAAATGAAAAAATGCTCAAATGAAAGTATTTGTGAAAGACTTAATTATGCCATGATTGGGGGTAAAAGAGGCTCAACAACTAACAATTAGGACAGAAATAGATGAGATTAAAACAGTGATATATAATGAATCTGTAGGAAAGTATCCAGGAACAGGTGGTATTCCTGTTGTTTGGAAATTAAAAGGAAAAAAAATGATAAAGATCTGAAAGATTTTGTTTACCAGGAAGTACCAACATCTTGGAAAAAAGCCTTGGTGGTTGTATTACCTACAGAAGGTAAAGACTATTTAAAACCATGATTATAAAGTGTTGTTTCTTTAAGGATTAAATTGATGTCTATGAACATGAATCATTGTCTCCCATATCCTCCATGCTGGCTATAGAGACATTTGGAAATTGCATCTATATCACGTTATCGAAATCTTACTAGATCGAATCACTAAAGGTCGACCTCTAGTGATCAATGTAGTAAAACATTGAATAATGTTTAAAAAAAAACAAACAAAAATAAAAACTAACTAGGTCAAGCCCCCTTGCAACCCAACATGGGGGGTTGCACCTCCCACACTCACCCTACTTAAATATTCCAACTCCAAGACCACACTACATTGAGGTAAATGGAAATCTCCCCCTACAGAGATATCCTTTACCTGCACAATGTTCTGCGCTTTCGATGTTGTGGTGCCAACAATATCAGCTTCAATATTGTCAGCTTTCGACATCATGAAGTAGACCCTGGAAATTGCATATCCATGTTGTCCGGACCTGTGTTTAGGTGGACTACTGGAGGTTGTGGACTGAGTAATACAGAGGTCTCCTTGGGTGGTCTCTTGGGTTTGGCACTAGACTAGGTTAGATTGCGCTAAGATTTGATAGTAGTGCTGTTTAATGTGCAAACTAGCTTCTTGTCTCCATGCAAAAGCTTTGTTTAAGCCACACTAAGTTACAGGTTACAGTTCTAAAGGTAGTTTTATAGATAAAATGTAATTTCTGTGTGTTTGTGTCTGTCCAGACCACTACTAACCTCTTAATGTAAAAAGCATGAAAAAGAATTGCTTGTGAGCATAATGCTACAACAAAACAACTTAAACAAACTAACTTGACAAGGCAATTTCAAGTATTAGGGATCTCGTCAATGTCTTAAAGGTGAAATCAGCAAATAAAGTAAATATAAAGCAGTAGCACTCTATATTGTTAACCAAAGTGCAAAAGAATAAATAAAAATCACTCACCTGCCAAGGACTGAGCAGGATTACATCAGCAAACACATCATAGTGTAGCTAGGGTGCCAAGTAGATGGCAGCTCTAGGAAAATGAGCAGAAGACAATTTGTAGTAAGGAAGGTTTACTCAAATGTAATACTGGTTTGTTGGCTGGACATTTTGTATTTGTATTATATGGAAATAATGGGTCTTAAAGTACTTAAATAAGCTACACAATAGACAATAACAATTGACAAACCTACCAACATAGCAAATAAAACCCAAGGAATCTAAAGGTGTCACTGTTCAATGCTATGACCCTAACCAAAAAACTCCACATGCTACAAACTCTCCTTACTCTGAATAATATATACATCTGTGCCATTAATGAGGCATGGTTTAAATCCACAGTAAGTACACCAGCAGTGCAAGACTTCAGTGCTTTCCACACATTTAGACCATCAGCTGCAGACAGTGACAAAAGGTGAAGGAGTCTCAATCTATGTTAGCAACTTGCACAACTCTAGATTTGTTAAACAGGATGATGCTCTGGAATTTATCCATGTGCAAATCACCACAGACAAAGTTCCATACCGTATCCTAGCAAGTTATAGGTCATCATATGGGTCCCTAGAATCCCATAGCTCATATCTAGACCTACTGGAGATACTCACCATTAATCTACCCTACCAGTCTATAAACTGTGAAACGTACATTGCCTCATACTCATAGGCACAATAATTTCTGGACTTTAGTAACACAAATACCCTTAACCAGATAATGTGCACAGCCCCCCAAAGGTACAAACATACTGAACCTTGTACTCACCAGTATGGGAGTGCACTGCACCCCTCCATGTCCATCTGCACTGGTTAGATTTGACCACAATGCTGTCTCCTTCAAAATAAAAATCCACTCAGAACCCCAGCAAACTATTCCAAATTAAACTACATCCTATTAAGTGTTGGTTTGCCATAATTCACTGCCACTTCCAACCCCAAGTTCACAGCAGCCTATGTGGAATTGTTTACTGAGACCCTGTACAACCATGTAAATGGCTGTGCAGAGGCTGCTGTACCTACTAGAAGTAAGTCCAAAACAAATTCTAAAACCAAACCGCACTGGAGGAATCTTAACCTTAAGAGGGAATATAACAAAAGGGAAAAAAACATGGTTAAAATCAAGAAGAGCAACTCCCATAAAGATAGGAGCTTTCCAGTTAAACTAAACAGGAACCTAAGAGGACTAATTGAGTCTAACAAGGCCAATTACAAGGTCAAGATAGCCACACAGACTTAAGACAACCACAAGGCCTTCTACAGCTATGTTTGAAGCCTCAAAGACAGCACACATCCATATGCCAAACTGGTGGTCAGTTGTACCACTTTTACTGGGCAGAGGAACATACCAAATTTGCTGGATGCTTCAGCTCAAACTTCACTCCCACTCCTCCCTTTCTCCCCAGTGAAACACCTACTAGTATAACACCTCCAACTATTAACAAGGAGCAGGTCATGGTCATGTTTACTATGGCCAAAAACACAGCCTCAATGGGCATCCTAAATAGCTTGAAACATGGCCTATCAGAACCACTTGAGTCACTTTTCAACTATGGCCTCAAAACATGCTTTGCACCATGAGAAAGAAGGACTTCAATGGTTATCCCACTTCACAAGTGTTGACCATTAACTTACTCCAGAAACTACAGACTTATTACTCTGATTAGTCTAATATGCAAAGCCAAGGAACAAATTATTATGGAAATGATCAACAAACACATACGCAACCTTCAGATGGTGCACCCAACCCAGTTTGGCTTTGTAAAGGGAAGGTCATGCCTGCTTAACCTGGTGGACTTCTTTGAGAAGGTCACCAAGGCAATGAATGAAGGAAAAATGGTGCATACCACCTACCTAAGGTGTTCAATACAATACCACATTTTGGTATAGTTGACAAACTCACGAAACTGGGCATAAACCCATACATAACTCACTGGATTGCTAGTTGGTTCCTAGACATGACTCAGGAAGTTATAACTCGTGAAACTACCTCCACTAAGAGACCAGTCACCAGCGGGGTACTGCAGGGTTCCATGCTGAGATAACTCTAAATAATAAAAATAGCAATAATAATTTCAACATCTAGTGCGCATGCACACACACACACACACACACACACACACACACACACACACACACACACACACACACACACACACACACACACACACACACACGCACCATTTACAGACACTTTATTGATTGTGTACACTTCAGGTGTTTGACTATCATGAACTGAGTGAATGAATAAATAATTGTTATGGTAATATATTTCAGCTTGCTGCTGTAAGATATATACAGTAGAATCCATACTAATACCTACTACTACTACTACTACTACTACACACATGCACACACACACACATACCTATGCATGCACACAAACAAACACGCATGCACACACACACACACACACACACACACACACACACACACACACACACACATACACACAAAGATGTACCCACCAGCAAATGCCATTGTTCTGACTGTACATATGAGATGCCTGTGATCAAGTTAATGAATAACTACATAACTAATGGCCATAGTAATATATTTCAACTCATTGCTATCAGATACATACAGTTTAATGCTGTACAACCTCTTAGGGATGTAGACACACACACACACACACACACACACACACACACACACACACACACACACACACACACACACACACATTCACTCTAATGAATTGCATCAAAAATATATACCATAGCATCCCACAGGCAGACTGGCAGTCACAGTTGCAGAGTGTTACTTCCTTAAAAAAAAATTAATAAAATAGTATTTCCCACATTTCCAGAGAGTATCTGCTCCTGTTTTTAAGTGCTTTCATGTGTGTTTCAAGTTGCCTTCAGCACAAGTTAAAAGATGCTGCTTGATCCACTGTGAAAGGATGTTTTCTGCTTCATATGGCAGCCCAAAGAGCTTCCACTGACACATCATTTATAGTTTCATAACTTTGTAGGTGGTTACTAGGCTATTGGCCCTAGGGCCTTTATAAGCCTAGCCATATTATACCTTTGTTCCCTTATTGACAAGTTATATGGTCTGTATTTGCAGTGTGAGTCTATGATCAGTACCAACTGCCTTTATCCAAGAGGGATATAGGTGACGCCCCTGAGGTAAATTTACGGTCTCCCATCCATCTGTCTAAGTTACACTTAAATAGGGTCATTGAGGAGCTCTGTTTTACATGAATTGGGAGTTTGTTCCAGAGGAGTGACAATCTCTGGGAGACATGGCTGTTAATGTTTCAGGCTAGATTAGGATCCTTACAGCGAGTGAATCTTGTCCCATTTGACTTGTGGATGTGCAGCATTTTCATTAGCGCAGGGTCCAAGACTGCTCTGTAGGTCAGACACAAGTCATCTCCTAGCAGCCTATAAGATACAGAGTACAGTGACAGAGCTTTCAGTCTGTTCATGTAGGTCATGTGTTGAGGGCCCTGAATTTCCTTGGTGAGAAACCTCGGAGGTGTCTTCAGCTGCTGCATGTGTCTGGTGAGATACATACAGAAGGGAGAATTGTACTCTATTAGTGGTCTGATGAGGGATGATTACAGGGGAGTTATAACATCCTTAGCTCTGGATGTGATGCCCTTAATTATGAGATGTGCATCATAGAAGGCCTTCCTTACCACTGTGGACAAATGGTAATTGAAGTTAAGGTTGCTATCAACCTGTGTTTCCAAATCTCACACCACAGGGTTTGAGCTAAGAGGGGTACTGTCAATACTGTAACTTGCAGGGACTTCCCCTTTGCCAAAAGGGATAATAATGCATTTTATTGCATTTAGTTAAGTCCATGGCTTTGTCACCAATCATTTTTCTGTGTAAGCCCTTTTCGTAGTATGTCAACATCACTGGGGGACTCGATGACTGCACACAGTTTGCAGTCATTGGTGAACTTGGTAAGCCACAGGCCCTCTATTTTTACCCGGACGTCTGAGAAATAGATTCCAAACAGTGGGGGGGCAGCCCAGATCCTTGTTGTAAACCACTGGTAACTGTTCTTTTGGTAGAGGTGGAATCCCCAACATTGTGTTCTGTTGGTGAGCCAGTTGGCTATCAATCTAGTGACATATTGGTTAATTCCCAGTTGGGTGATTTTCTCTAATGCCTGAGTGGGGAATTGTGTCAAAAGCCTTGGCTAAGTCAAGCTAGGCTGTATGTACTGTTTTGCTTTCATCCAGGGCTTTGGTGACATTCTCACAGAAGTCTACCAGGTTTAATAAGCATGATCTATTCTTAACAAAGCCAAATTGTGTCAGGTCAAGAATGTGAAGGTCACTTATGTCTTTGTTGATAAGGTCCATGAAGATTCTCTGCATGGCCTTGCATATAAGTATAGATAGGCTTATGAATTTATAGTTCCCAATGTAGGTTGTTTGTGCAAGGAAATTACTATTACTGTTTTCCACTCTGCTGAGACAAAGCCATTATTTAGACTGTGGTTGAAGAGAGTTCCAAGTGGTTCTACTAGTTCCTGTTTTAGACCCTTTAGTAGGCAGCCTGGGATATTATCCGGTCCCATAAAGGCTGTGTTTTTGGCCATGGAGAATATGGTAAAGGACTTGTGATGGGTATGCTTTGGGGTATATCTGGTGGGAACAGGTGGTAGTGCTTGTAACAAATCTGTCTGCTAGCAGGTTTGCGATGTCTTCAGGGTCAGTATGAGTTGTACCATCCACTACTAGTTCGGAACAAAGCTGGGCCCTCCCTTCTAGATTTCTGACATAGCTAAAAAATGCCTTGTGATTATCCTTAACTAAGGATGCTAGTTAATCTTCAAAACTGGCTTTAAAGGACTTTTCAAGATATTTAATTTGCTTGTTCAAGCTGTGTAGGGTGTCCTTCCTCTGATAAGTCAGTTCCCTCTTGTTCTAAGACATTAGTTTCTTCCTCTTGTTGTAAAACCTAGTTATGCTTGATGTCCACCAGGGTGGCTTGTTTTTTGTGACGACCTTGTTTTGATCCATTCAGGTACACCAAGTCTATACATTTGTATAGGTGTTATACAGGGCATTTATTACATCTCTGTATAGGAGTCGTTGTTAATAGTAATAGGGGGGTTGAAACTGTTTATGCCATTGTTAGAAAAATATGTATTAATGTATGTATTAGTAATATGCTTAGTGCATTCACAGCCTAAAAGAGTTAACACATTTATTCTATTTCATACTGCATAAATCTGTACAAACTGCAGTTGCTTTCTGACCTTGTACTGTCAGCTAAATCTTACTTGTGCCTTGGAAATTTACTGAGAAGCAGATGATTTCTGCTTGCGTTAGGAAAATAATGAATAGAACAATACTACTTATATGAAACTCAGGCAAGAAGTTCCGCTGTGCCATGAGAACATACACAGCTGTAGAAGTAACAGATAATTAGGACAAAGCCTGCTTGAAAATATGAACTGCAATCAGCATTTGCTTGTATCTGTATTAGAAAAATACCTTGAAAAGTAACAGTGTACAATAAATGCTTGTAAATGAAGTACTGGTCACCAAGGCCAGGTTGTTTTTCTGAAAAGTTTCTCACAAATCTAGTCATGTCAGCAGAAAATCTGGAGTAACATCTGCTGTAGAACAATGCTTAAAGTTGTGTTTGATTACGCCAGCTTAGAAGGCCATGTCTTGTAAAACAGTATAAGAATGAACATACTTCCTGTTAGTAGTTAGACAAATCCTTGTATTTGCATGTTTTTGTCTCCTTGCTGCAAGTAAATTAAAGTGCCTTAACTGAACCTTACGTGTATTGGTCTTTGAAGTTTTTCCTTTGACAGATTGGTCCTTCGGACTGGAAACCTTCACTTCGCTTTGGATCAGACAGGCCAGGTGGCTTGAAACAGTACGGGGAAGAAACCACATCGGTTCTTCTTATTTGAAAAGTCCTCTGACTGGATTGTCATACAAAAGAGGCCAGCCACTTTCTGATCTGCGACTGAAGGACGGGTTTACTCAAACCAGGTGATCAATCACGAAGGCTTAGGTAAGGTGAATCTACCTTCTTTTCTGTTTTAGATCAAGGACTAGATCTGTATTTACTCTGTTAGAGACTTTGTTTATAAGTCAGGGACAGAAAGATTACTGTCTTGTCATAGATCAGGGAAACAGAGCAGGTAGGCAGTCATTCTGAAGAGTCTATAAAAATATTTGTGGTACCACGTAAAAATAAGGTGTTATGTAATGATTAAAAGGGTAGAACAAAATGGGTAATAATTATACAAAAAGGTCCCAAAATCCGCCGTTAACCGAAGACGTGAAATACATGCAGTCACAGCATGCTGATAATATTAAATATTACTCAAAATGGGTTAATAAATATGAATTTGATGGTAAACTAGAAAAATCCTCACTTTCTAAACTTGTCAAACAGCTTAAAACTGATTCTAAAGGTCGGGTAAAAAAGCAACGTCAATTAGGAATTCCTCCGGCACACAGGTGGATTGAGGAAGTAAACCATAGGGAACAAAAGAATAATAATTCAAAAGCAATGTTTTTAGATAAAGAGGACAATAATTTAGTAATAGCATCAGCCCCCCCGCCTCCCTTACCAGAATATGAGGCAAGTGAACAAATTAGTCCACCCCTGCGATATCCTGCTGTCATTGCAAGTGGAGACATTACAAAAGTGAAACCGTTTGTTAGAGATCCCGTCGAGACCAGGTCTCGAACACAGGCAGAAAACTCAAAAGGGACATTGAATTATATCAAATGGGTAGAAATTCATGATATATGAGTGAAGAAGAAATATGCCCACTTATAGAAGTGCCTAATCCTCAGGCAGGGCAAGAAGGACAGGATCCAGCTATTCTAGTGTATAGACCTTGGACTCAGGAAGACATCCGGAAAGCCACTGAGGGAATTCCCCATCCAAAAGTTAATTTTAGAAAGTTCTTAGAAGATTTGCAAGGAATGAGGCTGAGTTATAATTTAAACGGAGAAGAGGTAGAAAAAGTAGTCAGACAAATTGTGGGACCAAATTGGCACATGATTAGTAGTGACTGGAATCCCCGTGATATTGCGCTCAGGCTCCTCCCACATAGTAGCACAGAGTTAGACAACAGAGTGAAAGGTCTTACAGACCGAATCTCTGAGAAATGGAAACCCAGGGCAGACTGGACTTGCATTAATCAATGCATCCAACAAGAAGGTGAGACAGATATTATGCCAGACTGTTAGAATGTTTTAATAACCATTGTGGAATGCAGGTTCCTGAAGAACAGACACATGATTCCCCATATGAGCAGCAGTTAAAGAATGCATTTTTGAAAGGCAGTATTGCACCCATAAGCAGTTTTATTACAAAACACATGGTAGATTATTGTACAAGCAGATTACAGTCATTGCTTGAATATGCTAGGCATGCCGAAAGGCATTTTAATAGCAAAAAGAAAAAGAAAGCCCAAGTATTTTCTGTAGAAGATGGAGCAGAAGTTTATGTAGTACAGTCCGGGAAAAAGGGCAAGAAAAATGCCCAGGGAAACAAACAATCTGATCAACAATCGGAGGACTTTGAAGGGCGAAAGAAAAGGGGTGAATGTTTTAAATGCGGTAAGAAAGGACACTTGGCAAGGGATTGCAAGAAAAATAAGAAGACAACCACGGAGGATAAGGAGGGTGAGGACTGACTATATGATAGTCGGGAATCACTAGAAGGGGATAGCAGAGAAGGGACAAATAAGTATGTGATAGAGAGAGTGGAGAATGTGACAGAAGACCTAGAGGAAGTGCAAGAAGTCATGGATAGTGAAGAAAATGAAATATTGGATTTGGCTTTATTGAGCTTAGAGCGCTATTTAGCAGACACAAAACCAGAAGTCACACTCCTGGTAGAAGGGAGGGAAGTCACATTTTTGTGTGACTCAGGGGCCTCACGGACCCTGATACATCCCTCCTAGCTGCCAGAGAACTCAGAGTCACCTGATTACATATTAGTGAAAGCAGCTAATGGACAGCTGTATCGGGAGCCCCTCTCGCATAATATTGTGATAACTGATCCTGTTTCAGGACTGACCCAGAAAAGCAAAATTGTTGTTTCTGCAAAATGCCCAGTAAACCTTTTGGGCAGAGACCTTATGCAGCTATTTGGTATAGCAGTAGTTCCGACTATGCAGAGTATGGAAGCACAGTGACAAATTGACACCTTTGCAGTGCAATCGGAGGGTGAAATGTTTTATTGGTACAGCCAGGACTTGGTTACGACTGGTCCAGGGGCAATGACCGAGGAGTTGATGAATGTAGCCATCAGCAAGTTCCCCTCCCTTGACATTGATAAACAGCATTTGTTGCACTGTACTCTGTATTATTGTAACACACCAGGACCTGATAAGGAATATGAGCAAGAATTGCTTAGAAATCGTGCAAACAGATTGGTATTACGTAATCTGTACTGGGACACAGAAGGGAACAGTGTAGCCAGCTGTTCATTGCCCCAGGAGTTCTTTGCACTCTACAAATCTAATCAATTACCACATGTTGGCTTAACTAAGGACAAAAAATGTGAAATGGGTAGACTTGGGAGAAAAAGTCATGAGATGGGAGAAACAGACAGAGTTAGAACTGTCAGAACAAGGCATACAAATGCAGAAGTTGAATTGGATAACTCAGACCCACCCAGCTGTACACTTGCAGTCTAGCAAAGACAGCTGATCAGCACTCCTATTGAAGGAGGAAGAGAATGCCTTACAGAATATACCAGAAACTCTCTGGTCAACAGGAAAATCAGATGTAGGACTTATTCGTACAGCGGGACCAGTTACTATAATGCCAAAGTCAGCATTTAGACCACAAAAGAGACAGTATCCCTTAATAAAAGATGCAGAGGTAGGAATCAAACCTATTATAGCAGCTTTACTTAAGGAAGCGGTGCTGGTGGAATCTCCTGATTCACCATGTAACACACCCTTATTTCCTGTTAAGAAAGCGAATGGGGAGTGACGTATGGTCTAAGATTTACAAGCTACGGTACCAGACCGACACACCCTGTTGAATGATTTAAAACCTCAACAGAAATATTTTTCTGTGGTAGACATCAGCAATGCGTTCTTTTCAATACCGATACACCCTGACAGCCAGTATTGGTTTGCATTCACATTTCAGGGGAAAAGGTATACATATACGCGACTACCACAGGGGTGTTGTGAAAGTCCAACAGTATTCTCACAAGAAATGGCAAGCAACTTGGCGGGGTTTACCCCACCGAGAGGTAGTCAGATTTTGCTTTATGTTGATGATATCCTGTTGGCGTCCCTCACCCAGCAAGATTGTAAAGAAGATACCATAGCGCTATTACAATTTTTAACCACTGAAGGACATAAAGTAAACAAAAATAAACTGCAGCTTTGGAAAAACAAGTTAAATACCTAGGATATGTAATATCCAAGGAGGGTAGAACATTAATATGAGGACAGAAAAATAGTGATTTTGCAAGCACCAAAACCCACTACCAAGAAGGAAATGATGTCCTTCCTGGGTACGACTAATTTTTGTCAGAGCTGGATTCCAAACTATGCCTTGGAATCTGCACTGCTGACTAACCTTATTTATGAAAAGCCTATGGCAGCACAGGATTTGTTGCAATGGACACCAGAAGCAGAATCTGCTTTCTGCAAACTGAAACAGTTAATAGCGTCCTCACTAGTTTTGGGATTACCAAACTATCATAAACGTTTTTTCCAAACTGTAGATTGTAAGCAAGGTTATATGACATCAGTGTTAACACAACAGCATGGGGGCAAGCAATGCCCTATTGCTTATTATTCATCACAACTGGATCCAGTGGCATGGTCTTTACCTCACTGTGTGCAAGCAGTAGTTGCAGCTGCAATGGCAGTACAGGCTTCGGCCTCAGTAGTGTTGTTCCACCCTCTCACATTGAGAGTGCCTCATGCAGTCGCGATTATTTTACTACAAGAGAAGATAGCATATCTTTCCCCTGCTAGGCATCTTTCCTGTATGGCTATATTGTTGAGCCAACCTCACATGATAATTGAACGTTGTACGACTTTGAACCCTTCTACCTTGCTCCCAACCCCTGCAGATGGCACACCACACAGCTGCCTGCAGGTGATTGAGCAAAAGACATTACCTAGAAAAGATGTTACGGATGTTCCCTTGGATGATGCCGATGTGACATACTACGTGGATGGCTCATGCAAAAGGGGTCCTGCAGGACAGAACCTTGTAGGATATGCAGTAGTTTCTGACACAGACATTATAGAAGTGAAATCTTTACCACACAGTTTATCTGCACAAGCAGCAGAATTGATTGCCTTGACACGGGCATGTACCTTAGCAAAGGGTAAATGTGTGAACATTTTTAATGACAGCCAGTACGCTTTTTCTACTGTACATGTTTTTGCACAACAGTGGAAAAATCGAGGAATGATAACATCTACTGGCAAACCGATTAATCATGCACAGTTTATTTTAGATCTTTTAGAATCTATTCAGTTACCTCAGAAAGTAGCTATTTGTAAATGTGTAGCTCATACCAAGCAACAGGATAGGATTTCAAAAGGTAATGCGAGAGCTGATACAGCTGCAAAGCAGGCAGCTTCAGAAGCATTTCTTTTGAATGAGGAATTACAACCCTCTGAGATTTTAGACTTAGAAATGTTAAAAACAATGCAGACACTTACTACGAAAGCTGAAAAACAAAGATGGGTAGAATGAGGAGCAATTCTTGAAAAGGGGCTGTACATCTCTAAAGAAAGGAAACTGATATTGCCATCTAATTTGTTTAGATATGCAGCTTTGTTGAGCCATGGGCAGAGCCATGTCTCAACAGGGGGGATAGTACAGCTGGTGAACCAAGTGTTCACGACATATGGCTTCTCAAATTACTCTAAAACATTCTGTTTGTTATGTCACACCTGTAATAAACATCATGCACAAGGGGTGTTAAAGCCCAAGCAAGGAAGTTTCCCTACACCACCATATCCGTTTCATACTATCTGTATGGATTTCATAGAGCTGAATAAATGTGAAAATAAGAAGCATTGTCTTGTCATTGTAGATATGTTTTCCAGATGGGTGGAAGCCTTTCCGACTAAAAATCCAGATGCCACAAAAGTAGCCAAAGTCCTTGTCAAAGAAATCATCCCTAGATTCGGCATTCCGGAAAGGATCTACAGTGACAATGGCACGCACTTCGTGAATCAGACCATACAACAGCTAAGTAAATATTTCGGAATTTATTTAAAGAATCATTGTGCGTATCACCCTCAATCAGCAGGGCTAGTAGAGAGGCATAATGGGATTTTAAAAAGTAAGCTAAGGAAGTTAATATCAGAAACACAGAGAAATTGGGTGTACTGTCTGCCCCTGGCACTGTTGAGCATGAAAACTATTCCGAATGCAAAAAGATTGACTCCTTTTGAAAAGCTCTTTGGAAGGGCTTATTATATACCTCAGTGGAAATCTCTCAGGCTCGCAGACCAGGAAGCTGATGGTACATTAGCAGAGTATATGTGTAAGTTATTAAATTCTAAACATTTGTTGCAGTTAAATTCTGTTTCAGATAAAGAACGAACCAGACCGTCAGAAGTGGCAGTGCCCCCTAGAACTTGGATTTGGCTGAAGGTGGTCAAAAAGAAAAATTGGGCATCTCCAAAGTGGGAAGGTCTATATCAAGTGCTTTTGTCAACACCCACTGCAGTCAACATCGTGAAGCGTGCCTCTTGGATCCACCTGAAGCACTGTAAATTAGTTAAAGACTTTGAACTAGACAAAAATCTTGGCACATGCCAAGCGTAAAAATGATAGAGTCCAGAAGAAACAGGAATACAGAACAACCCTTTCCTCAGAAGTATTGCATAATCATCCTGTTAACTGTACTAGTGACAATAATCTTTTTGCTGTGGCCTTTTCTTTTCCCAGCCACACAGACTGAACTGGTTAAACGTGAAGCATTACTCATAAACTGGCCTCCAAACTTTAACACTTACCAGGCAATTAAATATGTGTATGCTGAGACTTTCAATGTTTCGAATTGCTGGATTTCCACAGCATTGCCAACAGCATACGGGGGGTTATTAATGACTACAGTCCCCCTAGGGGTCAATGAGACTTGGGAGAACTTGATTTATGATATCTCAACCATAACAGCACAAGATAAAATAGCATTGCACTTGTCTGTTCCACAGAAGGGAACTGTGTGTTTTTATAAAAATGATACCGTTCAGATGGGTTGGAGCAATTGCAATGTGACTGTTCCTTATAGATGTTATACTAAAGGAAACAAAGTAGATCTTTATTGTAATACAAACTATGATTCATTTCTTGAATTGATGCACAAAACACTTGAAGTAAAATATAATTCTGTTCTTTATAAACAACTGTCTATAATTGATAGAAAAATGTTTCATGCAGAGCGAGTGTATATTCATAGCAGGGTTACTACTAAAGTAGAGGATTGTTATTTTGTGTGTGGCAGAAAGGCATACAAATGGTTACCTGAGAATTGGTCCAGCAGTTGTTTTTTTGGGTTACCTGGTTCCGGCCATATGACACACTGCAGTTTTGCCTCATGGGAAAATTTGAAATGTCCGAGAGGTCGTCAAGAAACCTGAGAATCCTGTGGGACGAATCGATGCGCGTTGGAAAGACCATCATTCCCTAGGCAAAGGGCTGACACATATGGACTTGAGTGATAGCGTTATATTGTGGGCAGGCATATCACCAGCATATGGAGGAATGAAATTAATCTGGGAGCTGAGAAAACTGTTGAAACTTCTCGAAGTAATAAGCAATGCAACTTTTTCTGCTCTCAAATTGGTGACTGATGAACTGAATGCTATGAGAACTGTAGTGCTCCAAAACCGCATGGCTCTCGACTTCACCCTAGCGGCAAGAGGTGGTACGTGCGCTTTAATCCAAGAAGAATGCTGGTCCTATATTCCTGACCATAAACACGAGATAGACAATCATCTTGAGGTAATTCAGCAAGTGTCAGCCATGACCAAACCAGGCCCAAACCCACTGATGGACTTTTTCCAGAAATGGCTTGGGGGGTGGGGTACCATCCTAATGAACATCCTGATTGCCATTTGTGTGGGTATGCTCCTACTGGGAGTATGTGTTTGTTGTGGTATCCCCTGCATGAAAAGACTGATTAAAGACCTTATAGACATGTCAGTTTCTGAAACCTTATATTAAAGTACTGAGATTGAAGAACTGTTAAAAGACTGAAAATGCTTTCATAAGTTTAAACTGAATGACTCTCTTAACTGCAAATCCTGAGTGGAAGAGGTTAGGAGAAGAAAATACACTGTTTATGCTTATTTTGAAAGTAGAATAAAGGTATTAATGGGGAGAAATGTTAAAAAAATATGTATTAATGTGTGTATTAGTAATATGCTTAGTGCATTCAGAGCCTAAAAGAGTTAACACATTTATTCTATTTCATACTGCATAAATCTGTACAAACTGCAGTTGCTTTCTGACCTTGTACTGTCAGCTAAATCTTGCTTGTGCCTTGGAAATTTACTGAGAAGCAGATGATTTCTGCTTGCGTTATGAAAATAATGAATAGAACAATACTGCTTATATGAAACTCAGACAATAAGTTCCGCTGTGCCATGAGAACATACACAGCTGTAGAAGTAACAGATAATTAGGGCAAAGCCTGCTTGAAAATATGAACTGCAATCAGCATTTGTTTGTATCTGTATTAGAAAAGTCCCCTGAAAAGTAACAGTGTACAATAGACGCTTGTAAATGAAGTACTGGTCACCAAGGCCAGGTTGTTTTTCTGAAAAGTTTCTCACAAATCTAGTCATGTCAGCAGAAAATCTGAAGCAACACCTGCTGTAGTACAATGCTTAAAGTTGTGTCTGATTACGTCAGCTTAGAAGGCCATGTCTTGCAAAACAGTATAAGAATGAACATACTTCCTGTTAGTAGTTAGACAAATCCTTGTATTTGCATGTTTTTGTCTCCTTGCTGCAAGTAAATTAAAGTGCCTTAACTGAGCCTTATGTGTATTGGTCTTTGAAGTTTTTTCCTTTGACAGCCATCACCTAGGAGGCTACAGTTTTCTTTGGAGAAATTTTTCACCCTTTTTGCTCTTGAGGGAGGGGGACAGGTATGATCTTTACTTCAAATAAGACTGATTTATGATCAGACCTTACCATGTTGGCAACACATGGAGGGTAGTGCAGAGACCCCCTATGTTGATGAGTACTAAGTCTAGGACATTCAAGTCCCTTGTGGCAGTGCAGACTATCTGTTCCAGAACATTTGTATTAACAAACTCCAGGAACCTTAGAGTGAGTGTGTTTGTGCTCATATATGACTTCCAATCGATGGAAAGATAGTTGAAATCACCCATGACAAAGGTGTTTGGCTGTATAGACAAGTGACTCAAGTAGATCCAGGTCGACAGAGTGGTTCTCATGTTTCATAGTGGGGAATCAATAGCTAACAATGATATGGAAGGAGGGTTTACCTACAGTTAGTTGGACTTAAAGTAGCTCTAGGGAATCATACTGTTTACCAGTCTTAAGGTGTATTTTTCTTTAATCAAGATGGATACACCTCCACCTTTGGTTCTTTCATGCTCATTTTGAGGTCTGAACGTGTGGAAAGTATTGCAGCCTTGCATGGCTGGGGTACTGTATGTGGCTTTGAGCCATGTCTCTGTGACTGCACAGACATTGGCATCTTCCACGGTAAGGAGTGCTTCCAGTGAGTGCAGTTTCCGATTAACGCCATAGCATTAAGCAGCATAACCTTGAGTTTGTCTCTAGTGGATTTTATTACGACTGAAATTTTGTTGTTATGACATCACCTAAAAAAGGCATTATGGGAAGGAAAGTACCTTTGCCAGTAATTGAAAGCCAAAAGGCAGCAGGTAAACACCATCTCTGGCAAAGCAGCATGGTCTGTCATCCATATCTTCCCAGGCTGACAGAGACTGAAATTCCCTGGATTGACAACAGAAGCTAAGCCAGTTGTTGAAGTCAATCATTTTTGTTTATATTGAGGCATCATCCTGGCTGAAGGTAGAATGCTGCTTAGAACTAGGGACATACCTGCCTGGGACACATAATCTGAGAGCTCATTCATGTCTCTGTTCATATAGTCTAGTGAGGTACGCCTCAAGTCATTCAATCCAATGTGCACTATGACAGAGTCATAAAGGTACTTGTTGAGAGGCTTGAGTGTATGTGTGATCTGATGGATACTGGCACCTGACAGGCAATTGACTGTGACCTGCTCCTTGTCCAGCCTGGTGAGTAGTACATCTGTGTGGCTCACTATGGCGTCTCCTATAAGCAACACATTTGTTTTTTAGGTGTTTTTGCCTTAGGGGCTTATTGGCTGAGACACTGTTGTTTGTGTTATTATGTGTAGTGGATTCTGTTGAGTCTGCAGCATGTGCAGTAGGTTTGCGCTTGGAAGGTCTCCGATCTTTAGGCAGGCAGATTTATGTGTTGTGAGCTTCTTATGTGCAGGAGGTGAAGTGTGTGTGCTGACAAACTGCTTGATATCTGGTTTGTTGTGTGAGAGAACTGATTCCAAATTCATAGTATAGATACATCTCTCACATGTTGTATTTGTTTTTTTAGGAGTAACATTGCCTCAGGATGCCTATGTATCAGGCTGGTTTGAGAAATGGTGGGAAACTGTCTGTCCATTATGGCGGGTATATATAGTAGTAACTAGTGGGGAGTGGGCTAGATGGACCAGGTTTTGCTGTAAGACTAACAAAAAGTGGCTATTCTACGGAGGGCTAAGGATAGAAAACTGCATCAATGCTTTACAACTGAGTTGCTTACAGGGTAGCAGTGCGATCTCTGATCAGCTCCAGTAAACTGAGTGCAAACCCGAGCAAACACAATGTTTAAATGCAAGCAAAGTTAGATGATTTTAAACAAAGCAATCAAAGGGAAAGCCCAAGAGTGAGCCTTATTCCAGCAGTCCCAACTCAAATGTGTTCGTGGCTGCACACTTCTGCCACAATGGTGCAGGGGGTCCTTCTTAATGTAAAATGGCTGGTTTTAGTGCTCAAATGAAATCAGTCTAGATTCAGCAAGCCTGAATTTAGCCTATGTTATAAAATGCAGAAGTACTAGAAATTCAAAGTGCAGAAAATTGCAGTCACAACTGAAACAAAAACAGTTCAAATAAAGCAGCAGTTCAGTAGAATACTCCCTCAAGAGTGTAGACCACAAACCTTTGTAATGTAAAATAACTGTTTTGGAGCCCAAGTACTTAAACCAGAAGTAAGACACATTAAGAATAACAGACACAATAAGCCTTCAACCGACAAGTCCCAGCTTAAAAGTGCATGTAATAAAGTACAATTTTCTTTCTGTATGGAGGCGTATGCATGCATACATGCTTGATTGTTTTAAACATAGCTGAGCCAGGCATCTGATTTTTTATTTGGGAGTGTTGCAGCCCAGCTTTCTAATACCACAAGCTTCTAATGTGAAAAATGATTATTATCCAGAATTTGTATACATTTTGGGCTTGATGTTTTCACAAGCAATAGTTTATTGATACCTGGCAATGAAAAGTAGCATTCAAATACAGGAAGATGAAATGTTTCAGTTTATTTATATGACTGAATATATCACGCTGTGCATTTCTTTCATGTGAGTATTAGAATACCGTGGAATGTCTCCTAACATCTGGAGATTGTATTAAGTCTATCATGCTAATGTTCATCTGAAAATATGGTCTCATTTTATTGTTAAGCACTATTCTGTGATGCAGTGGCACAAGAATCAGTAGCTGAAGCTAAGCACGAAGAAGGTATTTCATTGTATTTTGCATGCCTATAGGTATCGTTTGTTTCAGTGTTCTACCTTGAGAACATGTTTGAGAGGAAAAGATTGTTTATAGTTTGCATGGGTGTGGGCAATGCCAGCTTGACTGACATCCCTATACGATTGTCAGTTAAGGGTAGTGGCTTTTCTTTGAAAGTTAACCATTTCTGCACAAAGGGGGCAAAGAACCAAAATCAAGGGCAATTTGTAAATATTACTCAAATTCACTGAAGAAACTAACAGAAAAGTAGTTTGTTACATTAATGTCCACTTTGTAAGCATTAAACATTGTGAAACTCTAATGTCCAGCCATACCTCTCAACCTCTTAGTGGAAGAAATCTGGTCAAAGCTAAACATATTGTATTTATTGTTCAAATAAACAAACATAATGGGGAACAAAGACCCAGAATAAGGGATGGATTTTAATTATTGCTCTTATAAACTTTAAAAGATGCTAGGTTAACAGGTTTTGCTTTAGTGTACATTTTTCTTAAGGATATAAAGTCTGAAATGCAAGCATCTGTCATTCTGAAGTGCCAGAAAACTACAAATTTATGAGGAACAGGCCAAACATATGAGGCAAAAATCTGGACAGTTGAAAAGTATGTGTCTGACATTACTGACTGTATTCCTCAACAATTTGCCATGAATAAATTAAAGAGATGTTATAAGAGATTGGTTGAAAACATGAGGCAAAATCAGGGACAGCTGAGATCTGCATGTGTTAAAATAAACAGTTAAGAGGTTCATTGAATGGCACAGTGGTGCAGCCGTTGCATTGTCGCCACAAAGCAAGAGGTTCTCCTGTTCGATTCTTGGCTGGAGTGCCTTCTCTGTGGCATCTGTATGTCCTCCTTGCATTCATGTGGGCTTCTTCTGGGTGTTCTGGTTTCCTCCCATGTCACAAAGACATACATCTGGAGTGTTTCTCCTCCACTGAAAATTGGCTTTGTTCCAAGTCGGACTTTCCCATTAAACAAATGTTAAATAAAATAAATAAAATCTACTCCAGGGGAAAAAAAGCTTCAAATAAAGCACCCTTTAAGTGGTCAGCAGCTCTTCCATGTCCCTGCAGTCACTTCACAACTCATGTCACACCAGGGTGTCACTTGCTATACTCATCCCGATGTTTCTTAATGTAAACAATCACTGAAAAGATTATCATTGGAAAGCAGTATACAGCATTATGGTTCTGATGCTTTGGCATCCACTAACTCTGATAATGAGAAGGAAGAAGCACATAGGTAACAGGAGTATTTAATTTAGTTTTATGTGATTACAGATATCATTTGGTGCAATATTTGAATGTGGATGTTACAGAGCATCAGAATTCATTGGAATCTACAAGTGATATTAATTCTACTCTGAAAATGTTCTCATTGAATAAAATGAGTACAGGGAAGCAACATGTAGTAGAAATGTTGTGATTACTTGCCAAACAATAATGTGTGATGTGCAAGAGTTTAAAACAGTTGTCAAATGGAGGCAAGAAGAATATTCCATTTTACTTTACATGATTGCATATATCAGTTAGTACCTTGTTTTGCATGTGGATGAAGGAGCTTACAATTTCTTGCTTTATGGTTCACCTTTATTTAATAATAATGTACCGAAGAAAAAAGATGGTCATTACAAAGAAATGTACAACACTATGGCCTCGATATATTTAGAGGTGTTACCTTTCTGATACTCCATAGTGCAACACAATGGCCAGATATAAGCAATTTAATTTACACAATTACAGATGTCATTTGTTGATGTTAGACTACTTGTGAACAGCACTTTGACTTTTGCTAATTTTGGTCTTTGTGGGATTAAGTGATGTGATCAGGTGATGTAGTTATTCACCAGTATCAGGGACAGTAAAAGTAAACATCTGCAAACTGTGTTAATTATTTCCGTGTACATAAACTCACAAAATGGATGATCATGGGGAAGTATAACACATCATTATCATCATCAAGAATTTAAATAATGAGGATGAAAGTCCTTGGTGAATTTGCCAAAGAAAGTATCTTACATTTATCGTTACCATAAAACCCGTATCACCTACTTTTGAAAATATAAATAGTATTGCTGTTTTGATACCATCTGGACATGGGTCTTTATTATAAAACTGAAAACCCATTTCAGCGAATACCACAACAGCGATACATATAGCCTGAACTGCAAATACGTCGAACCCCCTAAACCATGGAATTTAAAATCTCGAATCGTCATAGTCAGCCAACCCCACCGCACACTACATACTACCTACCAAAACATAATAAATAAACCACATGCATACACTAATCAAACCCTACTTCTAACCCTACACTATACCTTACATACATTACTATTTATGCACTTATCTTAACCCGCACCCTAACCTTAAGGTCTGTAACTACCGCACACTTACCCTACGGAGATATATCCAAACAAAACAAATGATCCACACACATACACTTAACAAAACCCTACTTCTAACCCTACACTAAACCTTACATACATTACCTATCTATGAACTTACCTTAACCCGCACCCTAACCCTAAGGTCTGTAACTATCGCACACTTAGCTTAAGGAGCTATACCGCAGATGGGCCAACCATAACAATTCATCATTTCGAGTTTTGCGGTTTTGGATGTTCGCCGTTTCCGTAGTTCATGCAATATGTGTCGCTCTTTTCTGATTCACTCAAATGGATCTTCGGGCTTCTAATATAGACCCACTGGACATCTATTCCATTTTGACATAATTCTGTCTGAAAACTAATTAACAATATTCTAGTTTTGATTGAAATTTCTTAACAACCAATATTTACCATGTAGGTTAGATAATATAAGCCCTACATTCCTGCATGAATGTGGAATTATAAACATTGTTAACAAAAATAATGCTCCCTCTGAGATGACTGTAAGATAGTGAGAAAATATTTAGAGTTTTGAGCTATTGTAATTATGATAATATGTTATGACTGTCAGTCATTTCAGTTACCTTTCTTTGTAATTTCTTGAGGAAATCACATAAGAGTTAATTCTGTAGCTACCTCACTATGTTTGGCTATATTTTAGCTTAGAGTCAGCTATGCTTGTAAAAAGTGGGACTGGGATCAAAACACTTTCCACGTAAACTTTGAGGAAATTTTTTATGGACCTTACAGTTTTGGAGTCCCAGTTTCATAGCTATATAATACAGGCTGCAGAACTCAGATTTTTATCTATCAAAATGCTGACGTCTTAAATACGGTTTCTCAGTACAATTTATTTATAGAATAACAGCTATATATAGATTTATAGGTAGGTACTAGACTATTGGCCCAAGGGCCTAAGTAAGCCTAGCCAGCAAGGTTCCCTGGCTTATGCCACCCAAGAAAGTTATTTTCCTGTGCCCCTGTCGAGCAGAGCCACAGAAGTGCTCCCCTGGGTGTATTTCCTATTTCCCATCCACTCATCAAGATTTTTCTTGAAGAGTGCTAATGAGGAACTTTTCTTGACATAGATGGTTAGCTTGTTCCAGAGTATGGGAAGTCTCTGGGACAGGAATCTATCCCTCCAGCATGTCCTTTTTATTGTGGTGGCAAGATTTAGGTCCCTAGAGTGTGTAGCTTGGAGGGATTGGGATTTCTTTAGGTGCAGCATGTCCAACAGCTCTGGGTTTGACATAGCTTTATATGTTAGGCAGAGATCACCTTGGACTAGGTGATATGTTACTGAGTAAAGCTGGAGTTTTTTGAGACAATCAGTGTAAGGCATCTGTTTGAGGCCAGTAATCCTCTTTGTGAGGTACTTCTGTGGCCTTTCCAGCTGCTGCAGATGTCTTGTGAGGTGCATTCCAAAAGAGGCATTGTACTTTACAATGTGTCTAATGAGTATCGAGTAGAGGGAACAATGACCTCTTTTTTTCCTGGATGAGAACCCTTTTGTGATGAGTTGTGCCACGTAGAAGGATTTCCTGACTACTGTGGCGATGTGATTATCAAAGGAGAGACTACTGTCCACCTGGGTCCCAAGGTCTCTTATCACACATTCGGCGTTATGTAGACTGCCGCCTATGTGGTAATTCATGGGTACAGAGTTTTTACCAAAGGGGATGACAATGCACTTTTTGGCATTGAGTTTGAGGCCATGGCTCTGACACCAGGCATCTGTCTCATTGAGGCCCTTCTGTAGGATGTCCACATCATTTGAGGACTCGAGTATGGCTCCTAGTTTGCAGTCATCTGTGAACTTCATTAGCCAAAGGCTTTCTGTGTTAGCCTGTACTTCAGAGAAGTAGATACCAAACAGGAGAGGTCCCAGGACTGAACCATGTGGTACTTCACTTGTCACTGATTTGAAGTCAGATTTGGAGTCCGCAACTTTCACAGTGTGGGTTCTGTCAGTGAGCCAGTTGGCAACCCATCTTGTGATGTAAGGATTTATACCTAGTTTAGTGAGTTTATCTATAATTCCAGAATGGAGGATGGTGTCAAAAGCCTTGGCGAGGTCAAGATAGGCTGTGTGAACCACCTTACCCTCATCTACAGCTTTGGTGACTGCCTCAAAGAAGTCGTTGAGGTTCAAAAGGCATGATCTGCCTTTCACAAACCCAAACTGGGTGGGGTCCAGAGTTTGGAGGTTACCAATGTCCTTGTTTATGGGTTCCATGATGATACATTCCAAGGCCTTAAAGACCAGGCTCGTCAGACTAATAGGGTGATAGTTCCCGGGATCAGTGGTGTCTCCCCCTTTGTGGAGTGGAATAACTGTTGCTGTGCACCATTCAGTGGGCACAAACCTGATGTGAGGCTATGATTGAACATGGTACTTAGGTTGGGAGCCAGTTTGTTCTGAAGTTCATGTAAAATGCAGCCTGGGATGTTGTCCAGTCCCATGGATGCTGTATTTTTGGCTTTAGAGAGTGCAGCTTTTACCTGCGTAGTATATCCAGCAAATAATGTACTTTGTTTTACCTGCTTTGCTTTACATGCTATTTTGATGGGTCTAGTTATTTATATTACATAGGGCTTTTTGAAGAATGGCAGAGTCTTCCACTCTTTTCACCACTTTCCCTTATTTGATATTATCCACATAGATGTAAAATGAAGGGTTTTCAGGATTCATATCTCTGATATATAGGTTGAATAAATAAAAGTAAACTCTTTCGGCTTTTCCTGGTTAGGGGTCGCCACAGCGTAATTCTGGTCTGCTAATGATTGGCAGTGGATTTTTACCGTGCCGAGTTGCCAGCCCGATGCCCAATCTTCAAAGAAGTCACACCCATTCAGGCACGCACCTACCTGCATGTCTTTTATGTCATTCAACAATGGGGAGGACATGCAGACTCCACACAGAAGGTGCTCCAGCCGAGAATCGAATGGGAGAACCTCTTGCTGTGAGGCGACAATGTTAACCGCTGCACCACCGTGGCCTATATAGGTTGAATAAATAAGGTCTCAAAATTGATCCATAAAGCACTCCATGAATTACACATACCCATTCTGAACATTCCCATTCCCTGCCTTCTATTTGTTAACCAGCAATGTAAGCAGAAAAATCAGCTCTGAGCTAAGACCTAGTTTTGGCTGATTTAGACATCAGATCTGTATGTCATTTCTTTCAGGTAATTGAGAAAAACGACATAGACTTTGCCACCAGACAGGCAGACAGACATTACCGCTGCATAGGTAGATACTAAGCAATGAGGAGAGATGATTCTACAGGAGCCTATACACATAGACAATGCATCTTGCCCTCAGGTTTCTTTACATGATTTGCTGCCTTTTCAAGGAGACCTGCTCAGAAAGTTCTATGGATGAATTTATGAAAACCCATTCAGTCTTTAAGACTGACATCAAAAGTGGCTAGGGTACTACTTATTTGATGTACAGGGAAAGGTTATTCCAAAGTTGGGAAAATAATTGTTTTAGAAACTGTCCCACTATTGATGCCTCTGTATTTGTTGAAGGAGATTAACATCAATGGCAGGGGTCCCTATTACAAAAATGAAGAGGCTGAAGATCAAATGGCTTTAATATCGTAAATGCCATTCATCAATGTTGGTTTTGTGAGATTGCAGTACAGTGAAGATCAGAAAATGTACACTTTCCTCACTGTAGTGCGATCTCAGAGTTGGTATATATACTTAGCAAGGGGGTGGGGGTGCAGCCCCCCACAAAAGTGAGTTCAGAAAAGTTCAAAGTACGGCATTTTCATTTTTTGAGCCGTTTGAATGCTGGTCTTTTCAATGTTGTAATATAGACCCTCATGGCAGACATATTTGAAGATCTGTTGATTTTACAATGGTGAAGGAGGTCAAATTGGACAAAGTCTTTCATGCCATGAATGGCTAAGCATAGGTCATCACAAAGGAATTTGTAAAAAAAATGAGTATATGAAGAGAATAAATAAGCTGTATGGATATAAAAGAAACTTGGGGCCTGTGATTGTCTAGGTTATATATATTGCTATTTAAGCAATAATCAATTACTGTGGTTTAGTTGTACAGTATTTCCCCACAAGTGCTGGAGTTAGACCATGACTCTATTATAGTGTGCGTGTGTGTGTGTGTGTGTGTGTGTGTGTGTGTGTGTGTGTGTGTGTGTGTGTGTGTGTGTGTGTGTGTATGTGTGTGTGTGTGTGTGTGTGTGTTTGAATACTTTAGCATCATTGTTTCATTGGTGGATGGACACCTATTAAAATATTTTCTTTGTATTTTATTTTTCTGCAGTTGTCTTTTTTTGTGGTTTTTTTATTGCATTTATTCTGTTGCGCTTTTCTTTTAAACTTAAAATATGGAAAATAAAACAATCTATAATGTTTTGCTTTTTAGTATTTAGCATTTTATGGTTATGTTCTTTAGTTTTAAATTGCATATTGTTTTTCCCCTTCTGTTTTAGTTCATAATATGTGATTTTTTTATGCTTTCTTCTTAGATATCCTATTTTGGGATTTGAGGAGTTACTTAAATATACCATTCAATAGCACTTTATTGTTGTTCAATGCATTTTAGTTGTGTATTAGATAATTTTAAACTATCTTAGTGTTCTATTGGGTTTGCATAAAGTTAAAGTGGAAGATGCCATAGCTGTTGAGGGATTCAAAGCCATAATATTGTCAACTTTAGTTATCCGATGTTTCAATTTTTTTTGCTTTTATTTTGTATTTTCCTAACAAGCAAGCTGTAAGTCAATGCGGGTTTAGTTGATAGGTTTCACTTTATCAGTTTTACCTTGCAGATTTCAAAGCTGGTGAATAGTCTTCACCGTAGATAACTTCCAATGTGATCTATATGTGTGCACCAGTAGTGGCTCACTCCTATATGATTTTGTCTTTCGCGTGCAGTTCTGTGAATATGGAGGAAGTATATTTAAGTTAGTGGTCTGGGAAATGAAACATGAGATAAGGGTTGCAAATTCCATTATGTATAGTATATGCTGATGCTTTAGCTATAAGTGCTATAATTATAATTACTAAGAATAAGAGATGTTATTAGGACCCCTCCCCCCCAAAAAAAATAGCAAAAGCGCCCAGCTTCCTTGATATTAAGATGTTAATTTTC